>NW_027262982.1:0-2500 GCF_902827115.2 Pseudochaenichthys georgianus
ACCAGGGGCGGACTGGCCATCGGGAATACCGATGTGTGGGCCGGAGGTCCAAAAAAAAAAAAAAAAGTTTCTAAAAAAAATAAAAATAAATCTTTTTTTTTTGCCTAAATCCCACCGGCCCACATTTGTAAGTGTTCCGGCCCAGCCCAGTGGGGTATGTCCAGGGTTGGGTTGTAACGGAATACATGTAACGGCGTTACGTAATCAGAATACAAAAATCAAGTAACTGTATTCAGCTCGCGTTACATTTGAAAAACGAGTAATCTGATTACAGTTACTTTCGTAAACCTGAAGTGAATACATTTTGGATTACTTATTGGAATTATTGGTGGAAAGATTTCCTCACAACATTTAATATTCATTACTAAAGGTACAGCCTTGTCTGGTTTCTTGCTCAAGGGAACCACGGCAGGGCAGGAGGTGAACTGGGACCTCTCCAAGTAGAAGTCCACACTCCAAATAGGTCTGGTCGGGGACTTGAACCGGCGACCCTACGGCTCACAGTCCAAGCCCCTACTGACTGCCATAGATTTAGTCCCTAATGTTGCTCTCAAAGTGCACCAGATTGATGCATTTAACTTCGTCATTTAAAAAAAAATCTTCTCGGGGGAGCTTGCCCTCGGACCCCCCTAGAGGAGGTGAGGTCCACCACCTGCCCGCACACCCTGTTAAATTGTCTCACCCACAGTGAGGATGCTTTCTACGCCCATGTTTTATTCCATGTGTCAAGTCAGGCAAATTGGGTCCAGATATTATTGCATCAATGATCTGTTAACATTAAAATCACTAAATATATCCCGTAACTATTTTTGCTCTAGGCAACTCAAGGGCTCAGGTAATGTGATTACTTTATGAATAATGGTCTAAAATAACATTAATGCAGGGTTTTTTGTTAAGTAACATACTTTCGTCGCCGGCCGGCCGATACATGCCGCCCATTAAGTGGGCCTGTCTGTCACTTAATCCCCGGGCCACTTTTTCCCCCCAGTCCGCCCCTGTCTAAAACGATGTAAAAAGTATTCGTATTCCAGTGAACGTTGTTAAAGCCATGGATGTGAGGTTACCCTCGCTCTGTGTTCGACTGTAACTAACGTGTCCTCGTGTTAACGTGTTAGCTTATTCTGTGTCCATGTATCCGCTATAGCAGTGTTTCTCAAACTTTTTCATACCAAGGACACTTAACCAATAAAACAAAACTCGGGGACCACCTAACTCCACAAATATCCAAAAACACATCGTTTTTCTAGAACAGATTACAAATCGCCTGAAAATGGTACAAACAGGCGACAACATGTGTGACGAAGGTGTTGCGCTGGGCTATATCATGCAATCTAAAGTGAAACTTAACCTCGCTCCATTGTGGAGATATTCCCGCGAGAGTGCGGAAAACTTAAATTAACTTATTTATTTAAAATGTGAAATGTTACCAATATACTCACGGACCACTAGGGGGCGTTCACGGACCACCAGTGGTCCGCGGACCACACTTTGAGAAGCACTGCGCTATGGCACACGAAGATGTCCCCGCTGCGGCGCTGCATTGAAATGTTACTTAAGTAAAAGTAACTAGTTAGAAAATGTAGTATTAAATATATACAGAAAAAAACTCTCCCATCCTTCTCTCCCCCTCCCTCCCACCTCACCCCTCCCTCCCTTCTCTCCCCTCTCACCCACCTATCCCCTCTCTCCCTTCTCTCCCACCTCTCCCTTCTCTCCCCTCTCTCTCCCCTTCTCTCCCACCTCCCCCTTCTCTCCCTTCTCTCCCACCTTTCTCCCTTATCTCCCCCTTCTCTCCCTCTCTCCCACCTCTCCCCCTTCTCTCCCACCTCTCTCCCTTCTCTCCCATCTCTCCCACCTCCCCCCTTCTCTCCCACCTCTCCCCTAGAGGCTAACATGATTCAAAATGAGGAGGGAAAGAACCTCCCTCCACATGATAGGACGGCGTAATGAATCAACAGGAAACTAAGCTGCTAGGATCATCCACATTGGAGAGAGACCGGACATCAAATCAAGACATCGACCAGAACTCACATTCACGGAGACGACATGCCACGCAGTAGAGACGCAGCGCAGGGACAGGCTTTGAAGGCAGCAGCTTGCAGAGGACACGTGTAAAAACATTTCAATAAACATTCAGGACGGCCTGAGAAACGCTGAGTCATCATAGGTGCTAAACAGGAAGAGGTAGGAGAGCAGGAGAGATAACGGAGAGAGGGTGAGAGAGAGAGAGAGACACACACACACACACACCACACACACACACACACACACACACACACACACACACACACACACACACACACACACACACACACACACACACACACACACACACACAACACACACACACACAAACACACACACACACACACACACACACACACACACACACACACACACACACACACACACACACACACACACACACACACACACACACACACACACACACGTCTGTGGTTAAAGTGTTCTTCCTTAAGTGCAAAGTAACCAAAAGGTG
>NW_027262982.1:7500-33361 GCF_902827115.2 Pseudochaenichthys georgianus
ATAGCTCGAAATCAGGTCTGTGGTTGAGACACATTTAAGAGACGGATCTCTCTCTCTCTCTCTCTCTCTCTCTCTCTCATGATGTGTGTGTGTTGGCCGTGTTATGATGGTGTGTGTGTGTTGGCCGTTTCTCACCTGAAGTGTTACAGTGTCATAAAGGCTGAATTAAATGTCATGCAGGACGCTAGCATCCGATTGAAATCACATGACTGCTTTACTTCAGCCACAGCTTGTCACAAACAATCTGAGAAATAGTGTATTTAACTAACTTAAACTAGCTTGATTAAATGTCAGGTATTTGGCAGGAAAACAATGATTTGATCACTGAACAATCTGGATTTTATGTTTTTAACTGAGACTTGGATTGAAGAGAATAACAGAGAATCAACCAAACGTTGGTTTTATGAGTCAGGAAAGAATGCATAAGAAAGGAGGGCGAGTTGCTATGTTCAATGATTTCCTTCAATGCAGGAAGACATCTTATGGGAACTTTGCCTCTTTTGAATATGCTGAAATGTTCCTAAATATCTAAAGACCACCCAAATACCGTGCAAGCTTTTTTGCTGACTTTACTGAACTGCTCTCCACAGAGAGGCGAAGTCCCGCCCATCCCAACCCATGGGACCATATTCCTGAAAAAGTATGTATTGTAGTCAATGGAGAGAGAGAGAGATTATATTTCGATCCCGTTTGAATTATGCCACGAATTAAACATATGATATGTTTCAAAATCATTTCCATGTCAAAAAAGTCACAGTTTGTCGTAAAACTGTTGAAATATAAGACTATGAAAAATACGCAACTAGAAAGACTACAAATCCCAGAGTCCCGGTCCCGCATGCTGGCTCTCAGGAACCGACTCACTCCCCTTGTGTGTGCACAGCTCTCAACGCGCCCAGACTTGGAGTGATTTCCACCTCTTTTAATACTTTCCGCCTCGTTCTGAGAGAAAGAAGTGAAATGTTCAACGTGACGGCCGTCTGGGTGTGTGGTGCGAGGCGGGAGATGTAGTTCATTGAGCGGTTTCACACACAAAGTGTTACTTCACAGTTTTACGACACATTTGTATTTTTGACTTGCAAAATGATCTTTTAAATTGACAAACACCATGTGTGTAATTCGTGGCACAATTCAAACGGGATCGAAATCTTTCTCAATACATGGTTTTTCAGAAATAAGGTCCCATGGGGGAAGGGGAGGGACTTCGCCTCTCTAGGGCAGTGGTTCTCAAACTTTTTTCAATAATGTACCCCTTTGAAAAAAGATTCAGAAAAGTACCCCCTGATCATTTGTTAAGGAAGAAAGGCCTAGGTCCAGTAGGCCGACAGCGCTGCACCATCATTCACTAAAACAACAACAGTAACTGAGAAACACTTAAATGCTACATTTCAAATTTTTACAATCCGCCACTAAATTCATGGCAAACCAATTTTAACATCATGCGATAACACAGAGACGACGTTAGCTGCTTTGAACTGATCTTTTTAATAAGTTGTACTTAATGTCGTGAAACATGGGCTCGAGCTTCACTGAGAGCTTCCTCATTCTGACAGGGAGGCGCCTGCAGCTATTACACTTAGCGTTTTGAAATATGTGAAACTCTGTTCATATAAAACCCACACTAATCAAACTTCCTTACTTTTCTTAAATTGGTATATTTATTTATTTATTTTGTATTATATATGTGAGCATTTTATGAGCATGGGATTTTGACCCCTCATATAAACATATGCATAATGCTGCGCTACACTTTGCGGCCACACGCTTATTGTTTAGGTCCTTTGAAAAGCAGGCAGTCATATCATTAGCTAGAACTAGCTGGATCTGATAGATGTGGACATAAACGCGAGTGAAGTCGAACCGGACGAGAGAGAGAGATCAGCTGCTGCTGACGGAGAACACGCAGCTCTGCCTGATCAACGCTCCACGCTGTGACGGAGCGCTGAGTGGAGCAACACACACTAAGAGTTAGACCTAGCACACTTAGCTAGTTCATCTGCTCTGGAACTAGCTAAACGAGTTATACTTATATTTATTCTTTACTGTCAGGTCACTCATTACAGGTTCAGCAAGCTGCACGAGCCTGACGGGCTGCAGGAGAGGGAGAGGAGAGAGAGCCGTTTATCATCCAGAGTTTCTGTGAACCTTGAATAAAGTAGTTCATCTGCTATTAGCAGTTTGTTTAAATGTTGTGTTGTTTTTTTCATTAACACAAAATAAATCTCACGCACCCCCTGCAGTACTCCAATGTACCTCTAGGGGTCCGCGTACCCCCATTTGAGAACCACTGCTCTATAGAGCGGTGCAGCAACGAGTCCTAAAACCAGGAAGTGAGTCAGCATGTTCCGGTTCCCTCGTCAACAGCTTTCTTGAACTAGTGTTTGGAAACTCTCTGAACTACGGCCTGAGGCCGAGACGCGTTGAAGAGGCGGATCACGTTTTGCTCTACGACATTAAACCATCAGCAGCGACCCTGAAGAGTGGACGTGTCTGAGAAACGATGGTTGTTACCGAGCGGCTGAACAGGACTACAGAAGTCGTGGAGGCCGTTGTACGTCATTACGCCGAACACGTGAACACTCCTCTGAGTTAGTTTCTGTTCTGCTTGAAAGCCAGTCCCTGCCTCCTGCAAAGTGTTCCAACAAACGCTTCAACTCGTTCCATCTAGAGTCTGTGTGTCTGATCTGGATCTGAAGTCGGCGTGACGTTGAAGTCGTGCTGCTGGACTCGCTGTAGCTCCTTTATAGCATCACGTTAGCATGTAGCTTCTGGACGTTAGAGTTATGATTAGAACGTTATGAAAGTAGACATGTGGAGATTATCCTGAACACAACGTGCGTTCATCAAACAGGTTCCTTTCCACAGATCTTTTCCCAAATCCTCCGGAGAAACCCCGTTGGCTCTGCGACGAGGGAACCAGCTGCTTAGTTCCAGGTCGGCCGACACGAATACGTCATCACTGCTCCGCTCTATAATGTGTATCGACGCTGACCGTCTATTGTTGCTGATATGAACTTTGCTATTAAATTATGTTTAAATGCCATTTTATATAAATGCGTTTCCTCTGCACTATTTCTTAATGCTCTTAATGTCTTTCATGTTTGTAAAGCACTTTGAATTGCTTTGTTTTGAAAGGTGCTATATTTAAATAAACTTGCTTAACAGAAAACATAAAGAAGACAAAACAGTTAGATTTCTGAGCGGCTGCTGAAGCACATTATTTTCCCACAATGCATTGCTCAAGGGACATGGGGAATCGGCTCACAGCCGGAAGACAAACCCACTGATTTAATGTTAAACTGCCAACAATGTTAATTTCTGCACTGGGTAACAGAAGCGCTGCGTCCTCAAACCAAAATGCAAATTTCCCCCGTAAGATGTTAAAGTGATGGCAGAAAACAAAATGTCTGTTCCTCAAAACGGTATAATTACTCCAGAAATATGAGAATCGAACCGAGCGTCAGACGGCAGAGACAGAACGTATTTACTGAACACGCTGCAGGTCGACATGCATTCAGCTGCAGTGTAAAGCTCATCTGTGTGTTAGGAGGGAAAACCACTTCCTGTCTGAAACTCTGTCGTCCGTTAAGAGGTAATTGGATGACACACACACACCCACCCACCCCCACACACACACACACACACACACACACACACACACACCCACACACACACACACACACACCATCACCTCAGGGGACATTACATTGACTTACATGCATTTCCTGGAGACTTATCCTAACCTAACCCTAACCAAGTCTTCACCCTAAAATTAATGATCCCCCTTATGGGGACCTCCAATTTGTCCCCATAAGGGAAGCCAGTCCCCACACGTGACTATGTAAACAGATTTAGGTCCCCACAAGTATAGTAATGCTAGACCACACACACACACACACACACACACACTCTTTGTTGTGTCCTTGCCTGTATTTCCCCCCCTTCTAGAGAAAATGAACACGAGGAAACATCCCATAATAAAGAGGAAACATCCCATAATAAAGAGGAAAGAGTACATTAAAACTCACTGTGTATTTCAACAGATATTCTATTTGATACCTCACCTTTTATTTGTGTTTCATTTCGTCTCCGTGACCCTAAAGTCAGCGGTTTTGTGCGCATGTGATGTAACGTTCGTTCCCATATGTTGAGCACTTCAACGCAACTGACAAGTTTAACAGAGAACCCTGCAAACACATAATGCTATATACCCACATGCTCTACTTGAAGTGCCGGATCTAGAAGTTGAAAGCTAATTTAAAATAACAAATCTATTTAGCTTAGGTAAATAATATATACTTGTTGCGTCGACGTCCGTTTGTTGTGTGTGCATCGCTCACCTTGTTTCCAGGTGTCCTCGAGCCGCAGGAAACTCGTCCAAATGAGATAAATAATAAACTTTAAGTAAATATTAAGTTGAATACGGTTAGTTTGTTCCCACGGCGTTAATTAATGACGGGTCTGATGTTGCGTTCAGTGTCTGAGGTTGTGTTCAGGGTCCAGCAGTGAACAGCACTTTCTCTCTCTCTCTCTCTGAGCCCGAGGG
The DNA here is from genome assembly GCF_902827115.2 of Pseudochaenichthys georgianus. NCBI lineage: Eukaryota > Metazoa > Chordata > Actinopteri > Perciformes > Channichthyidae > Pseudochaenichthys > Pseudochaenichthys georgianus. Next base: position 12,047 of record NW_027262982.1, read on the forward strand.
GCGTCACCTGGGAGCGCGTAACCGTAACGCACGCTGCTGCGCGAGCTCAAAACACTACCGTAAATAATGAGGAAAACACGCAGGGGCACTAATAGGGACTTCTAATCATAATAACATTAATATTATTAATAATAATGATAAGGATACATTGATTAAGAATTGCAATAAAATGTTTAAATAATAAAAAAAAAATATATAAATTTTAATATAGTAGTTAGAAGTTAAAGTAAAATAAATGTTTTTTGTAAACAACCACAACCTGAAAAAATTAAATGAAATAAAATACAAACTTTTATACAAACACAAGTTAAAGAAAATAAATATAATCATATAAATAAAAAATATAATAACAATTTATATAAAAAAAATAACTGCAATACAATTATTAAATAAAAAATAATACAAATATTAATATAAAAGTTAGAAGTTAAAGTAAAATTATTAAAAGAAATTGCAATAACATGTTAAAATAAAATAGAATAAGTGTGTGTATATAATTAAATGAAATCAAATGTAAACTTTTAAATAAACAAAAGTTAAAGAAACATATGCACATTGTCCGTAAGCTATATATAGAGGACGCGGTTCCCTTCCAGCAGAGGGAGACAGAACTGCATTTCTATTCCAACTGGTTTCCTGCTTAACCATTTCTAAATCCTGCGGTCACATGAAGCTGGAGAGTTCCTTTACTTAAAGCTTTACTTTATTACACTTCTCAGGTTTAGTGAGTATCTCCATCAGGGCCGTTTCTAGCTGTTTGAAGTTTGTAACTACAATGGGGGGATCTGTGGAGAATGAGATGCATCAGTCTGTTTACACAAAAAAGTATATTAAAAAGGTAAACAATAAGGCTCATCTACGTCAAAAAATGCAAGAGATGCAGCATTTTCTCAACAATGTATAATTTACATTTGTCACCTTCCTCAGACGCCACTCATTGGCTGACAGCCCAGCGATGATTTGGACTTTATTATCCCAAAAACACAAACCTCAGCTTTGCTATCGTTGCAGTTTAGTCGTGTTTATATCCTACATTTCACAGTTAAGTACATAATGCTTCACCGAACACAGGAGGGGGCTCGGCTGCCTACAAAGAAAGACGGCTAACTTTAATTCACCCCAAATATATTGAGGCTGAACCTGAACTTTAAGCTAGGGCGCCCCCTAGTGGCCGGGGGGACCTATGCACCTGCACAGTCGGCCCTGATATCAGTGTTATGTTTCTAAAACACTGCGTTTAGGAGGCACGTGTGTACTATTATATGATGCTGGTAAAACACATCGTCCCCAGCTGAATTAAAATAGCGGTTTGATAAAAAGAATTCATTTATATTCTGCTTTAGCTGATAATATGAATCCTAAGTGCCAAATAACTCAAAGTTGTTGAAGTATAGAGTACTTCCCTGTCTCTCGTCGCATCCTCCCAATTTACACTTTATTTTACTTTCCATTTATTTTACTGAAAGCATTTGATTCATAGTCTATTTTTCTAGAATACAGAGCAATTTGAAAAGGAACCTGTACTTCTAGAATCTGCTGCCTTGCTTTTGACCGTCTCGACCATTTCACACGTCCAATTTAGTTAAGGAACGAGCAATATCACATGTCGGGAAAGTCTGCCTTCGTCACATCGTGAATGAAAACAAGAACCCGAAGGAAGACGATCACAATCAAAAGATTATAATGAGATAAATAATCAGACAGCCGAGTCGGACACCTTTCAATCAATCAGATAACACACGTTTATTGCATACACAAAGTCTGGATTTACTTTTGAGTCACGAACTCTAACAATCAATCGATGCACACAGTTGCCTTCTTCAGTGCTCAGTCCTGTATAAAATGCATTTCGCCTGTAGGGTGAACAGAAAGCGATACAATTAAGAAACTACAAAGTCCACATGTTGGGGAATCGTTACCGGTTTGTATCCCACACACACACCTGCACGCACGCTGGCTGGCACGCAAGGTGTGTGTGTGTGTGTGTGTGTGTGTGTGTGTGAGCGCTTTCTAATCTCTTCCAAGGGCCCAGGTGGAAATCTAATCCCTGCCTTTTAATTTAAAATCCGGACAAACAAACATTTCTTTTACATTAGCAGCAACCGACAGACAGATTTAAAACCTCTAAAAATGAAGACCACCCCCCTCTAGCACATTCTGGTTTGATTTACACATGGGGAACATTTGGAAAGCATGTCGAAGGACTTTGAGTGTTGATCGTGTTTCCCCGTAAGACTTCCAGAGCTACTCAGACGATAACGGGCTGTTTTTTTAACGAGAAGAATCCAATTTCTACTAAGATGTTCCCTGCGTGTCGTTAGCTCTACTCTACTCGCATGTTAGCATAGCTAGATGCACACGCCGGGTCCGAGTCTCTATTTTACAAAGTGGAATTGACTCGGGACTAAAAGGACACGGGAAGTTTGAACTGCCGACAGCATAGAACAGACAGAACTTTATATATATATTATCTTAGTATATATAATATACAAACAGTATACATAGTCTCTGTGACAGTGGTGGACAGGGTGAGTCTCTCCCAGTGTGTGTGTGTGTGTGTGTGTGTGTGTGTGTGTGTGTACGACCTGGGTACACAGTAACTTTAGGGATAGAGAAGTATACGGGATATTAGAGTGTTTCAAAGAGTTCCCGATCACCCCGTCTGTCAGCGTTAAATCAACGTGTTTTCAATCTGGATTCTGGAATAACAAGCGAGTATCACGGAGGACGTGAGTGCGCTCGTACATCTCGGCGTGTTCCGGGGAAGACTGATGAGGTGCACTCCTGTGAAACACAAGAAGAGAGATTTAGACATCTTTGACCCTTTACTGGGCGACAACACGGACACATTTCAGATCCAAAGCTTTGGTGCGTTTTGAATCAGCGCCGAGTACAGCCAGTCTCTTCTCTGTCAGACCGAATGCTTCTCGTTTTGCGCCGTCCCGTTCAAATGACACACATTTCCTCGCTCGCGTCAGGGCGGGGTTACGAGGCTCGTGCTGCATTCACTTGCACTCGGACATTAGGGATTTCCTCTCATAAATACAACATCTGGAGAGCAAGAACACACCATGTGGTGCAGCTGGAGTCTCCTCTGCCTCCTGATCCCTCCTCTTCCTCACATACATGTCTTCCTCTCCTCCTCTTCCTCCTGCTCCCTTCATCTCCTCCTCTTCCTCCTGCTCCCTTCATCTCCTCCTCTTCCTCCTGCTCTTCCTCCTCCTCTTCCTCCTGCTCCCTTCATCTCCTCCTCTTCCTCCTGCTCCCTTCATCTCCTCCTCTTCCTCCTGCTCTTCCTCCTCCTCTTCCTCCTGCTCCCTTCATCTCCTCCTCTTCCTCCTCCTCCTGCTCTCTTCCTCTTCATCTCCTCTTCCGCCTGCTCTCTTCATCTCCTGCTCTTCCTCCTCCTCCTCCTCTTCCTCCTGCTCTCTTCATCTCCTCCTCTTCCTCTTCATCTCCTCCTCTTCCGCCTGCTCTCTTCATCTCCTGCTCTTCCTCCTCCTCTTCCTCCTGCTCTCTTCATCTCCTCCTCTTCCTCCTGCTCTTCCTCCTCCTCTTCATCTCTTCCTCCTCCTCCTGCTCTTCTTCCACCTCTTCCTCCTCCTCTTCCTCCTGCTCTCTTCATCTCCTCCTCTTCCTCCTGCTCTCTTCATCTCCTCCTCTTCCTCCTGCTCTCTTCATCTCCTCCTCTTCCTCCTGCTCTCTTCATCTCCTCCTCGCGTTATTAATATTTAGTTTCAAGCTCTCGTCTTTATTAAAAACAAAACTAGTGGAAAGGAAATGCTCCCAGGGGTGCCGGTCCACCCTCAGGTGCTGGGACAGCTCGGTCTCTCTGCAGCGGTGTGAGCTGCGGTCTGTGTGAACGCCGCTCCGCAGTTTGATGCAGGGCCGTAGCTGCGATTTTAACGGGCCGAAGATGATATTTAAAATGATTCTCTTTTAATGAATGAACTGCTTGTTTCGTTGCCTGAGAAGCTTGTGGACAAAGTGTCGGTTTGTTTCTACAAGTACAGTTTCAGGGACACAAAAGTTAGGGGGGCAAGGCTCTACTGTGGGGGGGGGGTAGCTAGATCCGCCCCCACATTATACTCAAATAGTTTTCTATCTGTGTTTTTCATTTTAGTTTGAGTTTTAGTTTTATGCATCAGGTCAGAAGAATTCCATATGACAATAAAAGCTTTGAGTTTGAATATCATAAACGTGTGAATATATCTTGTGTAAACTTGATTCTGATTCTAAACGTGCAACGATTAGTCGACTAATCACCAAATCAAATTCCTCGTACGTGTCAACCTACCTGGTGATAAACCTGATTCTGATTTAGTTGAGTGCAGCTAGGGCCACAACACCCCCCCCCTATATCAGATAAGAGATCAAATAAGTACTTATTGATGCCGATTTGGAAAAGGTTTGTGTTGCAGCAGCACAAAAACACAAGGCATTCAGTCAGAATGAAGAGACTAGAAATAAACAAGAAAGTAGAAAATATACAAGTTGAATTTACAATTTAAGAATAACAAGATATAAAGCAAGTTATTATATAGCATGTGAGGGATGGAATATTAAATCGGCCCCCCACCTTGCTGGTCACATGGTTCTGGAGTACTGGATGCCGGTCTTGGAGGCGATGTTGGACCAGGGCAGCAGCGAGCGCAGCAGAGCCTGGGCGTGCCTGAAGAGCCTCTGAGGGATGGAGCAGGGGCTCAGGCCGGCCAGCGCCGAGCCCAGGTGCTGGATGTAGTCCGTGGACAGAGGTTAAGGAGCATGACAAGGACTTTTAGCGTAAAAACACACGGCATTGTACATTGGAGAAATTAAGAGAGTAGAAACAATCATTCCAAAATGTAATCATCTCAATAGATCAGAAGTACTTTACAGCAAAACAAGACGTGTAATGGAAAACGGTATCAAGCTAAGGGAGAATTTAAAGTTCACCATCTGTTCTTTAACGAGCTATTTCTCAGGCGGCGGCAGCAGCATCCTAAATGAGTGGAACATGGGGTTAGGGCTATTCAGTGGTGAAGGTCAGTGGCCTTGTCCTCTTGTGGACATGATGTTTCTCCATTTGCTAGCAGACGTGTTTTAAAGAATCCTATATATAGTATGATTATCTTTTGTTCGTCTCAGCCCCTCCTCTTCTCCTCGTGGTGTGAACATGTGGATATAAGACCCTCTGACTTGTGTACCGTACTTTTCGGATTGCATATGAGCCGCAGCAGCTAAATTGTCCGTCTGTCTTGCTCTCGTTCTGTCTCTCGGTTCCACTTTTACTTTGGTGCGCTACCTGTCTCACTCTTTTCCGGCCTCCAGCTTTTCCTGCTGGAGCCCGCCGCTTAAAGGTGGCGGGCGCAGACCGGTCATAGAGCCCGTAGAGTTAAAGGTGGTTAATTTTACCTGTGAAATCCATAGATCTAGGAGGTTCCCTAGTGGCCGTTAGCTGTACAAAAGAAATGGGGGAAAAAGTCGCGGCTTATAGTCCGAAAAGTACGGTACTTCTCTGCTTGAACCTCTGTGACGATTTACCTTCTCGCAAGAATACACTCCCTAAAAGACCGTCTCACTCCAAGAATCTTCATTTCAGAAGAACGGAAAGATTTCCTCACCGTTTTATGATTATTTACTGGTTTGTCTCGGCACATTTACGCCACAACGGAAATGGAACGTTACAAATTAAAAGACTAGAAACAAACAATCCAAAATGCAAAAATCTCAAATTGAAAAGAAATGGCATTAAAAAGGTAGAAAATGTTGAACTACAAATGCACTAAGGCAAGATATTATATATACATAAGTATGTTAGGAATGGAATATTCAATACTAGATTGAGTATTAATGTAAAATGTACAGTGTGAGTTTAAGTCCAGTTACCAAGAGAAGCTCTGGAGCAGAGAGCTCTCGTCCAGCCAGAGGAGAGGTGTCGTAGATTTAAGGTTGAAACACAACGTCTGTGATCGGTTGGACTGCTCGATACGTCTGCGTGATCGCTTTAAATACATAGGTCTGAGTTTTGGGACTGATAGGAGGACGCTGAATCCATCTCTCACACACCAATGGCAGCTCCAACCAGAACATGTGCAATGTCTGTCCTCTCTGTGGGCTGAGTAGTGTTGACACCATTGGACATGGAGAGAACAAGATGAACATTATTACCTCGACTGTGGACAATCCTTTTTCAAATCGATAGGCCACCTGTCCACTCCAAACGACCCCCTAAATCAGGGGTGTCAAACTCAAGGCCCGGGGGCCACATTCGGCCCGCGACTTCATTTTATGTGGCCCCTCAAGAGCTTGCAAAGAATATAATATGTTTATTATACGGTTACATGCTACAGAAGCATGTTGCCCATAAACTACATGTCCCACAATGCATCTCAAATATGACTTTTTTCTCAGAATTTGCCTTTTTTTCTTCAAAAATATGCATTTTTTCATAGAATTCATTTTTCTCAGAATTAGATTTTTATTTCAAAATGTCACTTCTATTTCTTTTTTCTCCAGAATTTGGCTTTTCTTTTTAAATCATTTTGGGACATACGCACTGAAAAGACTTGCAATTATTTGCCCTAGACTTCTGCTTTCAGACGTAGTTAATGATGAAGTTATTACCCTATCCGATGATAATCCAATGCAGAGGCAATGATGTAATATAATACATTATTTTATATATATGATATATTTATATATGTATTTTTATATAGTCTTAAAGTTACAACCGGCCCTTTGAGTGCAACCATAATGCTGATGTGGCCCGCGATGAAATTGAGTTTGACACTCCTGCCCTAAATCCTCCAAACCCAAATGTAATGGAACTGAGCCCGCAGAGAGGCCATCTTTGATAGAGCATCTCCAATAACCCCCAGAGCCGCTCAGATATCGTCCAAATCGGCTAGGCCACTTGTTTTTACCATTGCAAACATATAGGCTATAATGCTAATTACACCATGTATGGTACTTGTGCAAATAGCCTAACGTGTGCAGGTTAGCATCCGGCAGCTAGGGGTTAGCAGATGGAGGGAACTCAGGGGTTTGAAGACCATTTACATGCACAGAAACATATAGAACACGACAGGAGAAGCAGAATAGGGCCTCTTTAAAAAGCCCTTAAAACGGCCTGTGTTTCAAAATGTTCTGTTTTTTTAATTAAGATTCCCAGTAGTGTAAGTTGCATGTTTTATTTGATTGTGTTTACTTGTTTAAAAGCTCCCCTATTATACTGTTCTTCATCAATACATCACAGGTCTCAGATATACACAGAGCCGGTGGCGGCTAATGCTTCCACTAAAGGATATAATACGGTCCAGGGCGGGTGCCCCCCGTTGATGTAGAGCACGTACGTGAAGCCGTCTTTGAGCACGCCTCTGATGGAGTAGTAGTACGGCAGGTAGTGGTGCTGCCGGAAGTCCCGGTTCTCGTAGAAGTGGATGGCCGTGGTGTTGGTGGTGAGCACGTGCAGATAGATGGCCTTACAGTGGTCCTGCGCTGTGGTGGAGATGTGCTCCTTCAAGCTGTCCAGCAGCAGGGAGCCTGGACCAATCACAGAGCAGCACAGCCAGCATCAAAACAACCCTGAGCTTCACTTTGGGGTACTCTACACTTCCAGGGTCACGTGGTGTGTGTGCGTGCGTGTGCGTGTGTGTGTGTGTGTGTGGTACCTATGCCATGTTTCCTGAAGTCTTTGACCACTCCCAGGCTGAGGATGTAGGCGACCTGTGTTTCCACCGGGAAGCTGGAGGCCAGGATATCTCCATCCTGTTGATGTTGTGTCATTTCAAACCAAAACTAAGTCCTCAGGATGACTTTAAGACGTGAACATGGTCATTTTGTTTTGTAACATTACATTTAAAAAAAAAAAATTATAAAAAAAAAAAAAAAAAAAAATCGCAATCCCCGATTTTTGGAAAATCACGTGATCGGCTCTGATCCCCGATCACGTGATCGGCTCTGATCCCCGATCACGTGATCGGATCGGGACATCTCTAATTATTATTATTATTAATAACGTGTAGTTACCTATCTGCCACGACGGTTCTTCACTACTGAATACAGGTCATATTTACACTAATGATGTTTCCTGTAGATATCTAATTGTTCTCTTTACTGCCCTGTCAGCGTACAGCTTGATTATCACGCTGCTGTGTGGACTGGATTTCTGGCACAACTATTTCCTTCTGGATAAATAAAGTCTTATCTTATCTAAATGACAAACAGCGACGTACCTCTTTGTGCACTTTGGTCCGGCCTTTGATCTCGGCCACTATCATCCCCACGATGCCTCCTCTGAAGGTGGCCGCGAGGGAGAAGAACTTCTTGTTGGAGGTGATGTCCTGGTACCATGAGTCTGGGTACCTGAGGGCCAACAGACAGGCATTAGAGCAGGGGGTCCAAACCACATTCTGAAAGTATAGTGAAGTATGGCCACACCGGAAACCTCTGCTACTTCTTACATTTATATATGTAAACATATATGACACATTATTCATTGTAGTTGCTATGTCAGTGTTAATATGCCCAATGTTCAAATAAATTCAGTGAATTAAAGTTGACAACAAATCTTAGTTATCTTAGCAGGGGCTGTCCAAACTACGGCCCGGGGGCCAAATGCGGCCGTGGCCCACTTTGAATCGGCCCTCAGCTAATTCTTAAAGGATAATGGAATACGGCTCACACATGAAACTTGAACTTGTCTTATATTGTACTTCTTAAATACATCTGCAAACATATATTACTCAGTAGTGTTCATAATCCCACTTTACAATGAATTCAGTCAATTACATTTGAAAATATGTTCTAGCAAATCTAAGTGATAAGAAAAAAGCCCAACAACTTATTATCATAACAACCTTAAAATACACCAGTGATTCCCGCAGAAATGAAATATACTTTGGGGGAACGACTCGGGGGGTGGGTGAAAACATCGTGAAAAATGTTGAGATTTTTTTTCTCAATTCCTGCATTCTAGTGAATTTTCATAGTACCACTGCACTTCAGACAACCTACAACTGGTGATGGTGTCTAGGTCTTTAAGTGTTAAACAGCTGTTTTTTGTAGTCTTCTTTCACACACACATCTTACCAAGTGTGTATGAACATCCTCACAAACCAACAAAGAACATGATCTATATCAAATTTAAGACAGAAAACTCCACACTGGTATCGGACGTCATCATTTGATTCCAAAAGTGGGTCTGGACTCGCGCCCATAGAGGCTGTTTACCAGTATAATGGCTCCCCCCAAAGTATAAGTTATGGTTTTTAAGTTTTTTTTACTCACTGAGCACTCATTGCCACCAATGCAAATGCAAACGAGTGCTCACTGAGTAAAAAAAAACTAAAAACACACAAATTATACTTTGGGGGGAGCCATTATACTTTGGGGGCCCCCCAAAGTATTAACATGCTGTGGGAATCACTGTTAACACCCTTCATATTTCCTCTAATGATAATAATCTGAGGCTTCTGCTTTAAGGGACGAGCTGCCAACGCAGTGCATGAAGCCCTCTGGAGAGCTGCGACGGAGGCTGCTTATTTTCTTGAAGTAGATTCAAGTAAAAAGAATAACTGACCTACATTTCAATCGATTTTGCTGACTTCACTTATGAGGCGATAAACCTCCCCTCGAGTGAGGGGCCCAGCCCTTCGTCTGGTTTCCTATGTGTGGCCCTGTATGAGGGATTGTGGGAAACGGAATTTCGATCTCTAAACATGGAGAAGTTCAGTTATTATTTATTCTAATTTCACGGGAAGACTAGGGGTAGAGGAATGTGAGGGATATTTCCAAATATCTGGAACAAACTCCCAGAAACCTGCCGGTCCGCTGAGACCGACTACTTTTAGACTTTTCTTTTTTCCGCTGCTTGTAATTTAACTATTAATATCTCACACTGCTCTGTAACTTTTATTCATGTATTTTTCTGTTATGTTTATTTTATTATCTTTGCTTTTTAATGACTGTTTTTAAATACCATTTTCTTAATGTCTTTCATTCTTGTAAAGCACTTTGAGTTGCCTTGTGCTGGAAGGTGCCGTCTGAATAAGCGTGCCCGGCCTCTCCGTCTGTACACAAACTGAAAGATTGACAATAAAGTTGACTTTGACTCAATAAGGTAAATTAGTCAAAATCCTAATTCGCCGACAGCAGTAAGATGTGTTTTAGATTATTGCTTTTAAATTGTACTTTTTGTTCATTTTGTATGAATACCGCCAATAAAGCCGTAGCTAAAAAGTGTTTCCTCTGCACTCTGTTGGGGGTCTATTACATGTGAATTATAAAACAGGTGGATTTACAGCGTGGACAGCCTCCCACTATTAAGACATGTTAGAAACCTCAGAGAGCGGCAGAGGAGGACGCCCCTCTCCCAGGACGCAGAGGCGTGTAAACTAAAGGTCACTTCTGAACGCTGGAGAGAACGCAGCAAACCATGGTTTTATATTCCGTAATGTCTGGTGTGGTTTCTGGGAAACAGCTGTGAGAGAAATGACTGCATGTTTTTGGCAGGAACCCACTGACCCTAGAACTTGAGAATCAATAGAAAGGTTCCTACTTCTAGAGGTGAAGATAGCAGTTACTAAACAAATGCCATGTCTCTGATGAACGATGGGGAGATGACAGCACACAGAACGCTTATAATGACCGGGTGAACGCATGGAAATGAAGGGTCTGAGTGCCTTCATGCGATAGTAGCGTGTCGTAGGAGGACCGCTCGTGTTCGTTTGCATACTGTATACAAACATTGGAGGGAGATCTGATTAAAGGCTTCAAACTCCAGCCCGTCAGGCGAGCGGAGGGTATAAGTCCTTACTCGATCGGGAACCAGTCCCCACAGAGCAGCTTGACATTCTCTATGTCATCGTGGCAGAGGAAGCGTAGCTGGACTTCACTGAGAGCTGAGGGCGGCACAGCGTCACTCATTCACACCTGCAGGAGCACAGGTGAGGCAGACAGGACACCGTTAAGACATCAGAACAGAACTGGGTCAGGGCTCAGCCTTCTGACCGGACAGCCATCCCACATCCATTCTAGCTTTCTGACCGGACAGCCATCCCACATCCATTCTAGCTTTCTGACCGGACAGCCATCCCACATCGATTCTCCGTGGAACAAAGCCGTCTGACGCTCGGCTTGATCCTCACGTTTCTGCAGCCATTATACCGTTTGTGAGGAACAGAAATATTGCTTTCTGGAATCACTTTATATCTATCTATCTATCTATCTATCTATCTATCTATCTATCTATCTAGAAGTACTCCGTTCTTGTACTTGAGTAAAAGTAGAAGTACTCAGATATTGTACTTGAGTAAAAGTAGAAGTACTCAGATATTGTACTTGAGTAAAAGTAGAAGTACTCAGATATTGTACTTGAGTAAAAGTAGAAGTACTCCGTTCTTGTACTTGAGTAAAAGTAGAAGTACTCAGATCTTGTTCTTGAGTAAAAGTAGAAGTACTCAGATCTTGAACTTGAGTAAAAGTAGAAGTACTCAGATCTTGAACTTGAGTAAAAGTAGAAGTACTCAGATCTTGTACTTGAGTAAAAGTAGAAGAACTCAGATCTTGTTCTTGAGTAAAAGTAGAAGTACTCAGATCTTGTACTTGAGTAAAAGTAGAAGTACTCAGATCTTGTTCTTGAGTAAAAGTAGAAGTACTCAGATCTTGTACTTGAGTAAAAGTAGAAGTCGACAGAGACAGCTTTGTTTTTACGGAGAATAATTATGGGATGGTTGTCCGGTCAGCAAGGCCTGGGGACTCATTTCACTGCCGCGCCACTCGAGCGGTTTATGTATTCGGTAAACAATATCTAACAAAAAGACACAAAGAGTCATTGATATTGGGTTACATTTAAAATGAACTCACAAATGTCTCCTTGTCTGCTGTTTACACCTTTGACTAAATCAACAACACAGTCAGATGTTCTATCAACTATATAAAACAATAGCTAATCAGCAACCAGGCCAACCTTGTATTTGTATCTCACATTATTATATTGTACATAATGGCAGCCCATTGCTGGGTCAAATGCTGAGAAACCGTTTCGTTTCTAGTAGTTACCTGTACAATACATAATGACAACAAATTACAAAAAAGGATATATATATTGTCTCATAGCTTTTATGATAATCTGAATTCCTTTCTTAGTAATAAACTAACATTATTACAGCAACAGGTGCATAGCAGGTACAAAAGGCAAGCAATAATAAAAAAGAATAGTAAGAGGGATCTTTGAGAGATCTAGCTTTACATACCGACCCTAAACTGCTTTTATTTTATATTTCCAATTGTAAAACTCGATGTCATCGAATAACACGTTTTAGTAGTTCGAAAAACCCAATAAAAACTGGATAAAATTGCTTTTATATTAAAGTACTATTGTTTAATGTGTTCTTCTTCCAGTGTCTTTGTTTGCCCCATTTATAGCAAAGCAAAGGTCTCGTACGAGTAAAAACCTACTTGGTGATAACAGACTCGAAGAGGGAGATTGTATAATGTATTCACTTCATTCCGTATTTTCTTAATATTGTGTATTTAGATACTGAATGATAGTGGATTTGTAAATACTTGAAACACACTGCTGTCATATTTGGGATTAATAAAGTATCTATTTAGCAACCTGGCGACTCGACTCTTATGAAACCCTACTCCCTCAGTCCCACATTATAACTGACAGTGAAGTATTATATCTGATATTTACAACAACAACAGCTCGTTAGCCACCGTTAGCTCCTGATGCTAAGCTAACACGTACCTTGTTTCAGCTCTCGGACCGGAGGAAAGTGAAGGAGAAGGAAATCTCCCGAAGCCTCTGTCGACTCAGTCTCTACTCCGGAACCAGCATGACAAAACACCGCTTTATTCCCCGCTGTTTCATTATATCTGCCGATGCTACATGTGCTGATAAAAACTAGCTTCAAGATAACAGCTGGGTGTTTACTTCCGGGTTGTGGCTGCTGCGTGATGACGCAGTCGTAAGGCGTTTTCTTCCTGGGGATAAAACGTGCTTTTTGTCGCCACCTACTGGGAAGAATAGAGAACAGGCTATAATATAAAACACTACTCCATAATATAATTTAAAATAAACTTTGAGTTTCAACATCTACTAGTACTCAGATCTTATACTTGAGTAAAAGTAGAAGTACTCAGATCTTGTACTTGAGTAAAAGTAGAAGTACTCAGATCTTGTACTTGAGTAAAAGTAGAAGTACTCAGATCTTGTACTTGAGTACAAGTAGAAGAACTCAGATCTTGTTCTTGAGTAAAAGTAGAAGTACTCAGATCGTGTACTTGAGTTCAAGTAGAAGTACTCAGGTCTTGTACTTGAGTAAAAGTAGAAGTACTCAGATCTTATACTTGAGTAAAAGTAGAAGTAATCAGATCTTGTACTTGAGTAAAAGTAGAAGTACTCAGATCTTGTTCTTGAGTAAAAGTAGAAGTACTCAGATCTTGTTCTTGAGTAAAAGTAGAAGTACTCACGTCTTGTACTTGAGTAAAAGTAGAAGTACTCAGATCTTGTACTTGAGTAAAAGTAGAAGTACTCAGATCTTATACTTGAGTAAAAGTAGAAGTACTCAGATCTTGTACTTGAGTAAAAGTATAAGTACTCAGGTCTTGTTCTTGAGTAAAAGTAGAAGTACTCAGATCTTATACTTGAGTAAAAGTAGAAGTACTCAGATCTTGTTCTTGAGTAAAAGTAGAAGTACTCAGATCTTGTTCTTGAGTAAAAGTAGAAGTACTCAGATCTTGTTCTTGAGTAAAAGTAGAAGTACTCACGTCTTGTACTTGAGTAAAAGTAGAAGTACCAGAGTGTAGGAATACTCTGTTCCAGTAAAAGTCCTGCATTCAAAATGTTCTTCAAGTGAAAGTAGAAAAGTATTCTCATCAAAATATAGTGAAAGACAGTGAAAGTAGTCGTTGTGCAGATTAGTCCATTTCAGAATAATATATATGATATGTTTTATAATGATTGATCATGAAAGTGTTCTCAAAGCTGGTGTAGGTGCAGCTAGTCTGAAGTACTTTGTAGACTGCAGGGTAGCTGGTGAAGGTGCAGCTAGTCTGAAGTACTTTGTAGACTGCAGGGTAGCTGGTGAAGGTGCAGCTAGTCTGAAGTACTTTGTAGACTGCAGGGTAGCTGGTGAAGGTGCAGCTAGTCTGAAGTACTTTGTAGACTGCAGGGTAGCTGGTGGAGGTGCAGCTAGTCTGAAGTACTTTGTAGACTGCAGGGTAGCTGGTGAAGGTGCAGCTAGTCTGAAGTACTTTGTAGACTGCAGGGTAGCTGGTGAAGGTGCAGCTAGTCTGAAGTACTTTGTAGACTGCAGGGTAGCTGGTGAAGGTGCAGCTAGTCTGAAGTACTTTGTAGACTGCAGGGTAGCTGGTGAAGGTGCAGCTAGTCTGAAGTACTTTGTAGACTGCAGGGTAGCTGGTGAAGGTGCAGCTAGTCTGAAGTACTTTGTAGACTGCAGGGTAGCTGGTGAAGGTGCAGCTAGTCTGAAGTACTTTGTAGACTGCAGGGTAGCTGGTGAAGGTGCAGCTAGTCTAAAGTACTTTGTAGACTGCAGGGTAGCTGGTGAAGGTGCAGCTAGTCTGAAGTACTTTGTAGACTGCAGGGTAGCTGGTGGATTTACTCCAGGTGGAACTAAAGTCTGATTCAACACTTGATTAGATTTCACATCATTCATCTGTGAAGTAACTAAAGGTATAATACATGTAGTGGAGGAAAAGTACACCATGTACCTCTGAACTGTAGAGGAGTAGAAGTACACAGTAGCAGAACATAAAATACTCAAGTAAAGTACAAGTACCTCAACATTGTACTTAAGTACAGTCTTTGAGTAAATCTACTTAGTTACTTCACAACCCTGAATATATTCTCCTTGAGCAATGAAAGTGCGTGAGTGAAAGTATTTGTTGAACAGTGTTGGACACTCAGTAAGAAGGCTGACACCCCGTCCTCCTAAGACGACTGAAATCTATTACAATATGTTGGAGTTCATTTTTGTTTCGTGATATTACCACTCAGTTAAAGCAAATATACTAACTGGGGCGGTGGTGGAAGGTCACCAGTTCGAGTCCCGGCAAGACCAAGTGCTCCTAACACTAGGATGGGTCAAATGCAGAGAAATGCAGGAGGTTACTAGCTCACAGGTAAAAGGTCATTATTAGAATTACAAGTATAATTAAAATACAATATAATAAGTGTCAAGTAAAAATAACCAATAATAACTTAAAATATAATTAAAATGTCTTTATTAACACAAGAATTTATAGTAACATTTGCGATAGAAACAAATAGGCAAAAAGATATAATTATAGGAAGGTAGGAAAAATGTCCACGAACAAATATGAAATAAAGAAATATTTATTTAATCAAGAAGGAAAAATGTTCAATTAATAAAATATAATTTAATTTAAAAAATGGATTAACAAGAAGTCAAATTGAAAATATGAGATACAAAAATAAAATAAATAGATTCCAAATAATTTATACAAACATAAATAAATATTTGCAATAAAACTATACAATAAAATACAACAATATTTGTATGATTACAGGTGATGTAGGAAATGTGAAATAAAAATATAATATAAAATAAAAGAGGTTATTAAACGCCCAAAGTGATAATGTGCACCAAAAAGATTGAAAATAAATGTGTTTATAAATATTAGAAAGTAAGTAAAATGGATGGGGGGAGGGGAGAGGAGAGAAGAGGGGAGGAGAGGAAATGAGGAGATTATATCATATTTTATTCTATGTCAATAAACAAGAGAAGTAAAACTAAAATATTTATACATAAGCTGGTAAAGTTAAATATGTGCAATAAAAAAATAATATATAGAAGTAGGAATAATGAATACATGTTTGTTGCAGTGGATGTTTCATCACACTCTGCCGCCCTCTAGTGTCCGCAGGAGGTTACTACAGCTCACAGGCCAAAAGTCATTATTTATATATTTATAATGTACCTTATGTTCATAGGGTAGACCCGACGCAACAACTATAGCACTCTTCTTGTATAATGTTATTAAAATGTGCAATACTAATCATTTATCATTTACACCAAAAAAGACACAATTAATAGAAATAGAATACAAGGTTTTAAATATTTGTAATATAATAAATCATCAAATAAGTAAAAATATTAAAATAATATATTTTTTCAAACAAGAAGTTAAATAAAAAATGTGCAAAACATTTGTATTTATTTCTAAAAATGTGGAATAAAAAACATAAAATAAAACATGATTTAAGAAAGATGCATCACACACCCAAAGTGCAAAACACCTCCTTTCTCCTGCTACGTGAAGAACTGCACTCAAAACTACAGAAACACTTTCCAAATGCAAACGTTAGCACGGGTCAGGGTCTCCAATGACCTCACGATGGCATCGGATGCAGGCGATTGCGTGGTTCTGGTGTTGTTGGACCCGAGTGCAGCGTTTGACACAGTCACGCCATCGTGCTCGATAGACTCAGGGAGTGGGTAGGCATCTCAGGGTCTGCCCTCCAGTGGTTTGCCTCGTACCTCAGGAAGAAGTTTCTCTGTGGCACTCCCCGATCCTGCGGCCTGCCCCAGGGTTCTGTTTTAGCCCCTCTTCTTTTTGCCCTGTACATGCTCCCATTGGGCCGCTTAATTAGCCAATTTCAGGGTGTCTCGTATCACTGCTACGCACATGATATCCAGATATACTTCACCTGTCAAAATGGAAAAAGTAAACACCCTCATTACATGTCTGTCTGCAATTGAGGAGTGGATGTCGAGCAACTTCCTACAGCTTAATGCATCAACAACGGAAGTCTTGATCTTAGCGGCTGATAACATCGCCTCTAAGGTAGCAAGCCACCTCATTCAGTGGTAACGTTAGGGCAAACATCAAAAACCTTGGTGTAATGTTCGATCAGTCGATGCTACTAACACATACTGTACAACTTCTGACCCGTACCTGTTTTTTCCATCTCAGAAACATTGCCAAGCTCAGGGGGGTTCTATCCAACGCAGGAATGGAGACGGCTATCCATGCCTTCATTTGATTAATGCAACGCTCTGTTTTCCTGCCTCAACAAAACATCAACACACCGGCTACAGCAGGTCCAAAACGCTGCAGCCAGGTTACTCACTCGGTCCAACATGCCACATCTCTCCGATCCTTGCTGCCTGTCCATCTCAGAACCCAATGCAAGGTCTTGGTCTTCACACAGAGCTGTCCATGGCCAAGCCCCAGCCTACATCAATGACTGATCCACCCTCACAGCACAACCCGGGCCCTGAGGTGCTCTGAGCAAGGCCTCCTAAGGGTGCCCCGAACCAGGCTAAAGACCAAGGGGGACCGTGCCTTTGGTGGCCCCAAGGCTTTGGAACAAACTCCCCCAGAAATTAAAAACCTCGGCCTCAATAGAGATGTTTAAGGGGCGGCTAAAGACCCACCTTTCCGACAGGCGTTTGGGGAGTCAGAGGAGGCGAGGCAGTCGCTGTCTTTCATTGGTGGTTTATGTTTTATCCTATGTATTGGATACATGTTATAGTTGTACTGTGAATTGTGTCCTGTGTACCTCCGTGTTGAGAAGGGTGCTATATAAATAACGCTTTACTTACTTACTCAGCACCAAATATAACACACTTCATTCATAATAGGCTACTAGATGGTTTGACCACAGCTACACACTGCTGAGCATACTCCAAAGCACTCTCGTCTGTTCTGGGCTGTGCTCTGTACAGAGAGGGTTCTGCAGAGAAAGATTGCTGAGTTTACAGAAATACAGTAAATGAAGAAATACAAATGAGTTGATGAAAGAAATCACATTTTATTCAAAAGTAACATTTTGCAACATCTCAGCACATAGTTGGATGTTTCTGTCAAATACCGTAGATAGAAATAAAAACTTAGAGTAATACAATATTAGGCTGAGCCCTCAGTCCGTCCTCTCTCATCGTCCCACCATGTTAACACACACACACACACACACACACACACACACACACACACACACACACACACACACACACACACACACACACACACACACACACACACACACACACACACACACACACACACACACACACACACACACACACACACACACACACACACGCACGCACGCACACACACAGTTGTAACTCGTTATCAGAAAGGCAAATTCTCCTTCGTATGGAAATCGTCTCAAACATCGGGCGCTACGAGAACAAAGGCCTCGAGTGAGAGAGGCAAATTACTCGTACCAGCCGATTGGTTATCCAGCACCTTTCAGAGACAGAGGCAATTCAACGTGCTTTACATAAACGTTTAGAATATAATGTATCTTTACTGTCATCATACAAAGTACCACGACATTTCTTTGGCGCCTCTCGCTGCGGACAAGAAGACAAAAGAAAGGACCGCAATGAATAACATCGTGGATTAAAAGAGAGACGGAATAGTTTCAAGCTGAAGCGAGTTAAAGCCTTCTGGGCCGGCAGCGGAGAGCTCACGTGTCCAGCCTGGACCTAAAGGCAGCGGGTTTGGTTCTGAGCCGGGGACAATGAGTTGGACTGGCTTCTCCATCAACACGTGTCCCCTCTTCTCCATGTCTCTTCTACATCAACATGTGTCCCCTCTTCTCCATGTCTCTTCTACATAAACACGTGTCCCCTCTTCTCCATGTCTCTTCTACATCAACATGTGTCCCCTCTTCCTCATGTCTCTTCTACATCAACATGTGTCCCCTCTTCTCCATGTCTCTTCTACATCAACATGTGTCCCCTCTTCTCCATGTCTCTTCTACATCAACATGTGTCCCCTCTTCTTCCATGTCTCTTCTACATAAACACTGTGTCCCCTCTTCTCCATGTCTCTTCTACATCAACATGTGTCCCCTCTTCTTCATGTCTCTTCTACATCAACATGTGTCCCCTCTTCTCCATGTCTCTTCTACATCAACATGTGTCCCCTCTTCTTCATGTCTCTTCTACATCAACATGTGTCCCCTCTTCTTCATGTCTCTTCTACATCAACATGTGTCCCCTCTTCTTCATGTCTCTCCTACATCAACATGTGTCCCCTCTTCTTCATGTCTCTTCTACATCAACATGTGTCCCCTCTTCTTCATGTCTCTTCTACATCAACATGTGTCCCCTCTTCTTCATGTCTCTTCTACATCAACATGTGTCCCCTCTTCTTCATGTCTCTTCTACATCAACATGTGTCCCCTCTTCTTCATGTCTCTTCTACATCAACATGTGTCCCCTCTTCTTCATGTCTCTTCTACATCAACATGTGTCCCCTCTTCTTCATGTCTCTTCTACATCAACATGTGTCCCCTCTTCTTCATGTCTCTTCTACATCAACATGTGTCCCCTCTTCTTCATGTCTCTTCTACATCAACATGTGTCCCCTCTTCTTCATGTCTCTTCTACATCAACATGTGTCCCCTCTTCTTCATGTCTCTTCTACATCAACATGTGTCCCCTCTTCTTCATGTCTCTTCTACATCAACATGTGTCCCCTCTTCTTCATGTCTCTTCTACATCAACATGTGTCCCCTCTTCTTCATGTCTCTTCTACATCAACATGTGTCCCCTCTTCTTCATGTCTCTTCTACATCAACATGTGTCCCCTCTTCTTCATGTCTCTTCTACATCAACATGTGTCCCCTCTTCTCCATGTCTCTTCTACATCAACATGTGTCCCCTCTTCTCATGTCTCTTCTACATCAACATGTGTCCCCTCTTCTCCATGTCTCTTCTTCATCAACATGTGTCCCCTCTTCCTCATGCCTCTTCTCCATCAACATGTGTCCCCTCTTCTTCATGTCTCTTCTACATCAACATGTGTCCCCTCTTCTTCATGTCTCTTCTACATCAACATGTGTCCCCTCTTCTTCATGTCTCTTCTACATCAACATGTGTCCCCTCTTCTTCCATGTCTCTTCTACATCAACATGTGTCCCCTCTTCTTCATGTCTCTTCTACATCAACATGTGTCCCCTCTTCTTCATGTCTCTTCTACATCAACATGTGTCCCCTCTTCTTCATGTCTCTTCTACATCAACATGTGTCCCCTCTTCTTCATGTCTCTTCTACATCAACATGTGTCCCCTCTTCTTCCATGTCTCTTCTACATCAACATGTGTCCCCTCTTCTCATGTCTCTTCTACATCAACATGTGTCCCCTCTTCTTCATGTCTCTTCTACATCAACATGTGTCCCCTCTTCTTCATGTCTCTTCTACATCAACATGTGTCCCCTCTTCTTCATGTCTCTTCTACATCAACATGTGTCCCCTCTTCTCATGTCTCTTCTACATCAACATGTGTCCCCTCTTCTTCATGTCTCTTCTACATCAACATGTGTCCCCTCTTCTTCATGTCTCTTCTACATCAACATGTGTCCCCTCTTCTTCATGTCTCTTCTACATCAACATGTGTCCCCTCTTCTTCATGTCTCTTCTACATCAACATGTGTCCCCTCTTCTTCATGTCTCTTCTACATCAACATGTGTCCCCTCTTCTCCATGTCTCTTCTACATCAACATGTGTCCCCTCTTCTTCATGTCTCTTCTACATCAACATGTGTCCCCTCTTCTTCATGTCTCTTCTACATCAACATGTGTCCCCTCTTCTTCATGTCTCTTCTACATCAACATGTGTCCCCTCTTACTCCATGTCTCTTCTACATCAACATGTGTCCCCTCTTCTTCATGTCTCTTCTACATCAACATGTGTCCCCTCTTCTTCATGTCTCTTCTACTTCAACATGTGTCCCCTCTTCTTCATGTCTCTTCTACTTCAACATGTGTCCCCTCTTCTCCATGTCTCTTCTACTTCAACATGTGTCCCCTCTTCTCCATGTCTCTTCTACATCAACATGTGTCCCCTCTTCTCCATGTCTCTTCTACATCAACACGTGTCCCCTCTTCTTCATGTCTCTTCTACATCAACATGTGTCCCCTCTTCTCCATGTCTCTTCTACATCAACATGTGTCCCCTCTTCTTCATGTCTCTTCTACATCAACATGTGTCCCCTCTTCTTCATGTCTCTTCTACATCAACACGTGTCCCCTCTTCTCATGTCTCTTCTACATCAACATGTGTCCCCTCTTCTCAGTGTCTCTTCTACATCAACATGTGTCCCCTCTTCTTCAGTGTCTCTTCTACATCAACATGTGTCCCCTCTTCTTCATGTCTCTTCTACATCAACATGTGTCCCCTCTTCTTCATGTCTCTTCTACATCAACATGTGTCCCCTCTTCTTCATGTCTCTTCTACATCAACATGTGTCCCCTCTTCTTCATGTCTCTTCTACATCAACATGTGTCCCCTCTTCTCCATGTATCTTCTACATCAACACGTCC
>NW_027262982.1:33861-114945 GCF_902827115.2 Pseudochaenichthys georgianus
AATCCACTAGAGTGCATGTCCCTATCCAAAGGGGAGCCAGAACTTGATAGAGCTTGTTGCCGCACAACCAAACGTAATCTTCTGGCGCGCTAAACCCAGCATCACTGGGCCACGCCAGTTGGAGGGAAATATGTTTAACATCTGGGAATGCTACGTTAGAAAGGATTCTCTCAGGGGCACCAGATATGTGACAATACGAGATTTTGTGAGCACCGTCACCGCATGTGTTCCGTAGGATACGGGTACAACCAGTAGTAGTGCCTAGGAAAAAATAATGTGGTGTAAGAGACATTTTGTGGTAAACTCTCTGGATGCAGAGGTTGTGTTTCATCCCTCTCAAATGACTGGGGTGCACATGGCTGACGGGTTGGTACTTGTATGTGGTGTCAAGCGTGGATGCACGCAAAGAGGAGTCAGACCGATTGCTGCATGGTGGGGGAAGCTGCCTAGCATAACGCCACTCGGTTACGCTGTCTTCACCCTTGATGGGCTTTGTCAGAGCCATAAACGCGCAGAGGTGTTCAACCTGGGTCAGAGAGCGCGGACGAACTGGCACGGACACTGATGAGTCCTGGGGGAAAAGAGTGCATGCATAACATGACCCATGTTGTCCTGCGGCCTGCAAGAATGATCTCAGAGTGTGCCACCAGACGTTACCGGTGATCCCATTACTGGTCTGACCCACATCAATGTTGCTATGGTCGCCTATGTATAGATTAAATGTAGATGTACCTATGGATGTCAACAGTGGCGTCAAAGGTTGCTTACGTTTTTCCGGGTCTGAGTTTTGGGCGCGATGTCTATGTAAAATGTGCCACACGGGTCGGCGCCGGATACATACATACAGACAACAAAATAAAATAAATGTGGTTCGCCCTGCTTTCCCCATGTACCTCTTAGATACCTCGATTTTGGCTAACATGCTGTATGCTGAAATGGATACATAAAATATAGGACTAGTCCTAACACAACTATCATGGCATGTATGCAGAGGAACCATTCTATGAGTGTCCAGGCTCTCCAGTAGCATTCACATTGCTCACGGTTGCGTTGTCGTCTCTCCAGGCGAGCCCTCATCACGAGGGGGAAATGTTCCATGGAGTGTGTGAGTGTATTCTCTCGGTCGATTTCATGACACGGACCGTCAGACTTCGCACACTGATAACACAAACGAGGAACCAGAGAGCATATGGAACCGCTCAGCTGGCACTCGCTCGTGACACCTTGTGTGTAGTGTGTTTTGGTGTATGTAGTGCAAGTGTGGTGCTGGTGGTGACTAGGACACGTCACTTGCTGTCATCTCTGTTGGTGACTTGGACACGTCACTTGTTGTCATCTGTTGGTGACTCGGACACGTCACTTGCTGTCATCTCTGTTGGTGACTCGGACACGTCACTTGTTGTCATCTGTTGGTGACTCGGACATGTCACTTGTTGTCATCTGTTGGTGACTTGGACATGTCACTTGTTGTCATCTGTTGGTGACTCGGACACGTCACTTGTTGTCATCTGTTGGTGACTTGGACATGTCACTTGTTGTCATCTGTTGGTGACTTGGACATGTCACTTGTTGTCATCTGTTGGTGACTTGGACATGTCACTTGTTGTCGTCTGTTTCTATCGTTTCTCCTTTCCTGTGACTACGACCTTGCAGTGGCTGGCGTGGACCCATGTAGCTCTCTCGGCGACCTTGACCGCTGTCTGGGTGACGAGAAGCACCTGGTAGGGACCTTGCCAACGATTGGATTTCCAGCTCTTTCTCCGGAAATCCTTGACCAGCACGAAGTCGCCCGGTTGAAGGCGGTGAAGCGGACCAGTGGCAGTCGCTAAAGTGGATGATAGGTTAACACAATATGACAACATAGCATCCTCACACAAAGTTGTGGAGGGAGGAGGACATCCTGGAGCCTTGAGTCCAATCTGTGGAGGAGCCCCAAAAAAGATTTCAAATGGGCTGAGTTGACTCCGTGTTCTTTTCCGCATCCTCATGTACATCAGCACAATGGGCAGAGCTTGTGTCCATGACAGACCTGTGTCTGCACAGCATTTTGTTAGTTTGTAATTTTGCATAATGCATAATGCAGATTAGCATGCTTCACAGTGCTTTTGAGCTGTTACTGTGAACCCCCTTGTGAACCACTCCTGATTTATAGACTCTAACATCCCCCCTTTTGACACATGATCCCACCCATGTGTCAACTTAGCGAAATGAGGGAAAAAATGTCTGGGAAGACATGGATTGGAATTTGGGCCAACCCAAAAACAGCCCCAGCAGCCTTCCATTGAGCCTTCTCAACTGGCGTAGCTAGCTGCTGCATGGAAGTCAGTGATGACATTTTGTCAGTAAAGGAGGAGACAGGGATTTTAACAAATGAGTGTGCGTGAGGTGCGAGAGGAGTCAGAGCAGCTGCCTTTGCGGCTGAGTCAGCAGACGCATGTCCTAGGGAAACTGGGTCTGTACTGCTTGCGTGTGCGGCACATTTACAGACTGCAACCTCAGATGGGAGCAGAATGGCGTCTAGTAAGCCTGCAACCAGTGCATGGTTAAGCACTGGTTTGCCATCAGATTTAAGAAATTGTCTACACTTCCAAATAGCCCCAAAATCGTGTACTACCCCGAAAGCATATCGTGAGTCAGTGTAAATAGTCACGGTTTTGCCTTCTGCAAACGTGCAGGCTTCAGTTAGTGCGATGAGCTCTGCTGCCTGTGCTGAGAGGTGACATGGAAGCGGTCCAGAACGGAGTACAGCAGAATCTGAAACAACAGAAAAAAAACAAACAAAAAAAAACAAAAAAAAAACAACCAAACAAATAAATTAGTGCCCCCTTGGTCGCGAGAGGCAGACCCATCAACATACAACATGAGGTCAGCGTTGGTCAGAGGAACGTCTTTTAAGTCCAAACAATAAAACCCTGTCTGTCTTTAAGTCCGGTCTAGGTGTGCACACCATGGAAAGTACGTCAACTGTCTTCAGGCAATATTCAAACTAAATGAAGTCTCTCCTTTTGAAACATCATGTGTTGAAATAAACACCTGCAGTTCAAAAAAATAAAAAAAATAAAAATAAAAAATGAATGGCCTAATATTTTTGTTGTGGAATCAATTAATTTCTTTCTTTAAAGGCAAAAACATGAAAAAGCTAAAAGGAAAACCCGATTGAATACAATATTATTTGGAGCAACTTAATTTATAAATAGTTGTCAACTTAAAAACATGTGTTCATGTTCAACATGTGGTAATTAAGTACATACAATTTAAGATTATATTTAAATAATACGGTAAAACAAGTTGGAACTTTGGAGTAATCAACTTAAAAACGTGTGTTTATGCTACCAATTGTTAAGTAAGTGGTAATTTGAAAACACCTCTGATTGCAGAGGGAAAGCCTTCTCCCCTAACCCAAATAACTTTGTTGCTTTAACAACATTTCAATAGAAGTTGTCTTAACTCAATAACCATCGATGCAACCTATTGCCTTGATGTTCTTTGTTTAGCCAAGGCATTTGTTGTTAGAGTGCACGTAGACTGGGCCTCCCATATAACCTGCTGAGCCCATATAAAAACCAATCAGCAAATAACTTTTCAATACATTATTGATTACTATTTCTTAGGTACTTTTAGGTTGGAAGTGAACATAAGTCAGAGGTACATGGTGTACTTTTCCTTCACTACATGTATTAATACCTTTAGTTACTTCACAGATCTGGATGAATGATGTGAAATATAATCAAGTGTTGAATCAGACTTTAGTTCCACCTGGAGTAAATCCATCAGCTACCCTGCAGTCTACAAAGTACTTCAGACTAGCTGCACCTTCACCAGCTACCCTGCAGTCTACAAAGTGCTTCAGACTAGCTGCACCTCCACCAGCTACCCTGCAGTCTACAAAGTACTTCAGACTAGCTGCACCTTCACCAGCTACCCTGCAGTCTACAAAGTACTTCAGACTAGCTGCACCTCCACCAGCTACCCTGCAGTCTACAAAGTACTTCAGACTAGCTGCACCTCCACCAGCTACCCTGCAGTCTACAAAGTACTTCAGACTAGCTGCACCTCCACCAGCTACCCTGCAGTCTACAAAGTACTTCAGACTAGCTGCACCTTCACCAGCTACCCTGCAGTCTACCAAGTACTTCAGACTAGCTGCACCTCCACCAGCTACCCTGCAGTCTACAAAGTACTTCAGACTAGCTGCACCTTCACCAGCTACCCTGCAGTCTACAAAGTACTTCAGACTAGCTGCACCTCCACCAGCTACCCTGCAGTCTACAAAGTACTTCAGACTAGCTGCACCTTCACCAGCTTTGAGAACACTTTCATGATCAATCATTATAAAACATATCATATATATTATTCTGAAATGGACCAATCTGCACAACGACTACTTTCACTGTCTTTACTTTCACTATATTCTGATAATACTTTTCTACTTTTACTTGAGGAACATTTTGAATGCAGGACTGTTACTGTAACACTCTGGTGTTCTCCGTTCTGGACCGCTTCCATGTCACCTCTCAGCACAGGCAGCAGAGCTCATCGCACTAACTGAAGCCTGCACGTTTGCAGAAGGCAAAACCGTGACTATTTACACTGACTCACGATATGCTTTCGGGGTAGTACACGATTTTGGGGCTATTTGGAAGTGTAGACAATTTCTTAAATCTGATGGCAAACCAGTGCTTAACCATGCACTGGTTGCAGGCTTACTAGACGCCATTCTGCTCCCATCTGAGGTTGCAGTCTGTAAATGTGCCGCACACGCAAGCAGTACAGACCCAGTTTCCCTAGGACATGCGTCTGCTGACTCAGCCGCAAAGGCAGCTGCCCTGATTCCTCTCGCACCTCACGCACACTCATTTGTTAAAATCCCTGTCTCCTCCTTTACTGACAAAATGTCATCACTGACTTCCATGCAGCAGCTAGCTACGCCAGTTGAGAAGGCTCAATGGAAGGCTGCTGGGGCTGCTTTTCAAGAGGAAGATAAGTCCCCTGGTTTGTCCCCGACTCTAACTGCCATGAGAAAACTCAAAATCAATTTTAGCATATTTAAAAACGGGGACATTTCCGGGGACAGATTGACCCGGGGATTTGCCACCAAAGCCAGGTGGGCATTTGGTGTGATCACCAGCCATATGAGGCCGGAGGGCTGTCCTTTGCTTTCAGCTATCAGATTGTAAACAAAGTCACGTGACTGGGGGCAGATGACAGCGCTGACAAGGTGTGTTTTATCGCAGCAAGACGCTACAATACTAATTGTGGGATTATCATGTTTATTCGGCCACAACAGAAAAAACATAAACCTCTCGCTCTCTCCAGAGGGGCAGGTCAGACACAATGGCAGAAGGGCCGTTGCCCGGGCAACATTAGCCCGTCCCTGTGCACGTCCCTGCACCTGACCAAACACCTGATGGCATCATTGTTGGCTCATCAATCAGGATGTCAGCACTATGAAAAGACCACAGGTGAGAACTTTCTTACAGCAGCAATGGAAGCAAGAGGAGGAGGAAGAGGAGGAAGAGGAGGAGGAAGAGGAGGAAGAGCTGGGCTGAGAGTGAGAGGAGGAGGAAGAGTCGGGCTGAGAGTGAGAGGAGGAGGAAGGGCTGGGCTGAGAGTGAGAGGAGGAGGAAGAGGTGGGCTGAGAGTGAGAGGAGGAGGAAGAGCTGGGCTGAGAATGAGAGGAGGAGGAAGAGGTGGGCTGAGAGTGAGAGGAGGAGGAAGAGCTGGGCTGAGAGTGAGAGGAGGAGGAAGAGGTGGGCTGAGAGTGAGAGGAGGAGGAAGAGCTGGGCTGAGAGTGAGAGGAGGAGGAAGAGCTGGGCTGAGAGTGAGAGGAGGAGGAAGAGGTGGGCTGAGAGTGAGAGGAGGAGGAAGAGGTGGGCTGAGAGTGAGAGGAGGAGGAAGAGGTGGGCTCAGAGTGAGAGAAGGAGGAAGAGGTGGCTGAGAGTGAGAGGAGGAGGAAGAGCTGGGCTGAGAGTGAGAGGAGGAGGAAGAGGTGGGCTCAGAGTGAGAGAAGGAGGAAGAGGTGGCTGAGAGTGAGAGGAGGAGGAAGAGCTGGGCTGAGAGTGAGAGGAGGAGGAAGAGCTGGGCTGAGAATGAGAGGAGGAGGAAGAGCTGGGCTGAGAGTGAGAGGAGGAGGAAGAGCTGGGCTGAGAGTGAGAGGAGGAGGAAGAGGTGGGCTGAGAATGAGAGGAGGAGGAAGAGCTGGGCTGAGAGTGAGAGGAGGAGGAAGAGCTGGGCTGAGAGTGAGAGGAGGAGGAAGAGCTGGGCTGAGAGTGAGAGGAGGAGGAAGAGGTGGGCTGAGAATGAGAGGAGGAGGAAGAGCTGGGCTGAGAGTGAGAGGAGGAGGAAGAGCTGGGCTGAGAGTGAGAGGAGGAGGAAGAGCTGGGCTGAGAGTGAGAGGAGGAGGAAGAGGTGGGCTGAGAATGAGAGGAGGAGGAAGAGCTGGGCTGAGAGTGAGAGGAGGAGGAAGAGCTGGGCTGAGAGTGAGAGGAGGAGGAAGAGGTGGGCTGAGAATGAGAGGAGGAGGAAGAGCTGGGCTGAGAGTGAGAGGAGGAGGAAGAGCTGGGCTGAGAGTGAGAGGAGGAGGAAGAGCTGGGCTGAGAGTGAGAGGAGGAGGAAGAGCTGGGCTGAGAATGAGAGGAGGAGGAATGAGAGGTAGAGGTAGAGCTGGAGGGAGAGGACGTGGACAAATAAGAATACTCTCTATTAAAATCCGGCCACTTTGATTGTTATCAACCAAGGTGTGACGATGAGAGAGACTGAGGGTTCAGCCTCTCATCGTCACACCTTGGTTAATAACATGGTGTGACGATGAGAGAGACTGTTAGGAATGGGTGAAGCAGGTAGGACTCAAATGCAGAGTAACGAAAAGCGAGCTTTATTAAATAAATTAAAGCTGTGGCAAAACAAGGCAGAATCCAAAATATCCAACACCAACGAGCAGCACAAGGAACACAGACCGTGGAATGACATGGAGGGGAAACAATGAACCGACATGGAGCACAGGGGAAGACTAGACTAAATACACAGAAGGGTAATCACAGAACAAGACACAGCTGGGCAGGGGAGGAGAAACACAAGGACAACAGGTGAACACAATCGGGTAATCAGGGACAGGCAGGAAACGGGGGTTCAGCCTCTCATCGTCACACCGTGGTTGATAACACGGTGTGACGATGAGAGAGGACGGACAGAGGGTTCAGCCTAATATTTTATTACTCTAAGTTTTTATTTCTATCAACTGTATTTGACAGAAGCATCATTTTCGTTTTGCGTTACAGAAACAACTAACTATGTGCTGAGATGTTGCAAAATGTTAATTTGAATAAAATGTGATTTTATTTCATGAACTCATTTGTATTTCTTCATTTACTGTATTTCTGTAAACTCAGCAATCTTTCTCTGCTGTTTGAAAAAATATATTATTTAAATATTTTTACTTATTTGATGATTTATTATAATTACAAATATTTAAGACCTTTTATTCTATTTCTATATTCTATTAATTGTGTCTTTTTTTGGTTTGGTTAATTATAAATGATTAGTATTGCACATATTTACTTGACACTTATTATATTGTATTTTAATTATACTTGTAATTCTAATAATGACCTTTTACCTGTGAGCTGTAGTAACCTCCTGCGGACACTAGAGGGCGGCAGAGCGTCATAAAGAATCCACTGCAACAAACGAGACTTTCATAAAACAATACTTTATTAAATTAGTAACTATAATTAGTTATAATAATAATAATAGTTAATAAATATTAATAATTAATAATAATAATTAGTTATATAATTATAATTAGTTACTATAGGCGCATTCACACCGCGACTAAGGTGTCGCTCATTTTGAAACAAGGGGTCATTCACTCAAAATATATAATAAAACAAAAGACACTCTGACCCTTAAGAACAAAAATTAACACATTATTATTTCAATTAATGATCATGGAAATTCAACTGTGTTAAATTGAAAAAGTGTTATTAATATATTCTTGATATCTTATCTGCACAAAATCTGTTTTTTTCTGTGAAAGTGTAATATAATAATAATATATAATATTCTATGGCATTTTTAAAAATGTTTTTATTACATAAACCTTTTTAATTGAAGCACAAGCTTTAAGATGTTATAATAATATCGCCATTATTATTTGTATTATTCTTTATTTAGTTTTATCTGTTGTGGACATTTATATTAATATATTATATATATTTTTATTGCATACTCTTAAACTTCCTATATTTATTTAGATATTTTCTTTTTTATTAACTTTTAATTTTATTTTAAAATGAAGCAACCGTCACAAAACCTAAACACCCAAAGTGTTCTGATTCAAACACTTTAAAAAAACACTTTAAGTGCCTTTTAACAAAACTTCTAAGAAGAAGTGGGTTTTAAGAGTAGATTTAAAAGCCCCCAGGGTCTGGGCCGACCTCACATGGAGGGGCAGAGTGTTCCAGAGCCTCGGGCCAGCTGCTGCGAAGGCTCGATGCCCTCGGGTTTGAGCCTGGTCTTAGGCACTACCAGCAGCAGCTGGTCAGCAGACCTTAAAGCTCTGGCTGGGGTTTAGCGATGAAGGAGTTCAGCTACATAGGCCGGAGCCAGCCCGTTTAGGGCTTTGAAAACAAATAAAAGGAGTTTAAAATCTATTCTGAACCGAACTGGAAGCCGGTGCAGTGAGGCCAGAATTGGGGTGATGTGGTCACGCTTTTTGTGAGAAGACGTGCAGCTGCACATACCCACATACAAAGCGTTGCAGTAATCAATCTGCTTCTTATTTAGACTTATTTTGCTTAAAAGTAAAAGTTTAGGTTCATTATTCAATTTATTTGAACAGTTTTGTACCTCTGTAGGAAACAGATTCATATCTGATGTTCTTCCCAAAAATGCAGAATCCACTCCCTTGTGGTTGAAAATGCTTTAATTCACCCATAACACGCACACATGATCAAATACAGAAGATGCAGAATCATTTTAATATTTTAATATTATCACTTATTCTATGATTTATTTTATTTACTTTGCAAGAACACAGCATTATTAAACAAGTTGAGTAGTAGTAACCATGTACCTTTCGTCAAATTAGTATGCATGAAAAAGTGACAGGTGGACACGCCCCCAATTATGCAAATGAGCTAAGTCCGTCTCCCATTGGCCAATGAGCTAAGCCCCGCCTCCCATGTCCCGCCTCCCATTATTTGATGTGTGTGTTATCAGATTGGCGTGAAAGGCCCCCCGGCGTAGTTCTTTGATGTATTGATTAAGATAGTTAAGGTATTTGACCCCTGCCCCTGAGAGTGGAGTAATTATCCTGCAATCAGATTGGCGTGAAAGGCCCCCGGCGTAGTTCTTTGATGTATTGATTAAGATAGTTAAGGTATTTGACCCCTGCCCCTGAGAGTGGAGTAATTAGACTACAATCAGATATGTTTAAAATCCCCCAGGCACCCCCTTTGTTGTATAGGCCTTTTGATGTATTGATTAAGATAGTTAAGGTATGTGACCCTTGCCCCGAGAGTGGAGTAATTAGATTGCAATCAGATATGATTGAAATGCCCCAGGCAGTCCCTTTGTTGTCTAGTTATTTGATGTATTGAATAAGATAAGTCTCTTTGACCCCTGCCCCTCAGAGCCCTTTGTTGTCTAATCTAATTAGCCTTTGATGTTTTCCCTTTGATGTGATGTGTAATTTCACATTGATGAAAGCCTCTGATGTTAATCTCTGTATAAATGAGCCTCCTGAGGCTATGGCCAGTGTATAGAGATATGCTCAAAACTAAAATAAAAAAAGACAGACAATTCAGCTTACCAAGTCAACCGTCTGAAGCGCCAGTCAAGAAACGAATGCAGCATCGGGGCTGGGTTCAGAGTACAGCCTCTTTCTGGTCATGTGTGTTGGAGGAGGGGCTCTGTAAGGAAGGCTGAAGGAAGGAGCAGGATTTCTCCCCCGGTTTGACTGCAAAAGACTCTGACTTTTCTCCAAAAAATGACCTACCCCTACCCTTAAGAACAATTAACACACACACACACACACACACACACACACACACACACACACACACACACACACACACACACACACACACACACACACACACACACACACACACACACACACACACACACACACACACACACACACACACACACACACACACACACACACACACACACACACACACACACACACACACACACACACACACACACACACACACACACACACACACACACACACACACACACACACACACACACACACACACACACACACACACACGTTGGAGTTCCCCCTTGATGTGAGGATTTGAGATAAGCAGGGGGTGTTAATCTATATGTTAATTAAGACACTCACTAAGACACCTAAACAACGTTATTGCCCTCTCTAGATCTGATTCAGTTTTTGTTTTAAATGATATGTGAATGCTAAGGATGTTTCTTTTAAAGTTGTTTGTAAAACTGTTAACTACAAGGAAGTATCTGCTTGCAAAGAGGGTATTCATATTAATTTAAAAGATCTTGTTTAGTTTTTATTAGTGATAACTAAGGATGTTCTCTTTAGTTGTAGGATTGTGAACTAATGTATAATTACTTTTATTACTAACTATAAGAAAGTCTCTCTGAAGAGGGGAAATAATAAAACAATTTAAAAAACATAATCTTTATCTTTTTATAATTACTTTACACCACTATAAGGAAACCCAATATGAAGCTGTGTGAGGCTGTATGGGTGTAATATTAGATTTGGTTGTAGATAACAAAGAGAGGTTTTCTTAAAATGTGTTTCTGCCCCAATCACTCCATGCGGCTCCAGTAGGGCTGATCAGAACAAAGTGTCAAAGCAGACGCAGAGTCTCCCACTATGGGGGGGCAAGAAAGACGCATAGCTAACTACCTTGATAAGGAATCATTGATAGGTCGGTATTTTTTGGAGGCGACGACCTGGGCATTGTATTTGAAGGTTTATAAGACAAACTGATGTCTGCAGTTAATGAAAAACAGATGATGAGTTATCCTGGCATTCCTGCTATACGCTTTATTGATCTGGACCTCATCACAAACCAATGTGGTGAGTACTTTTTTATAATATCATGTATATTATGTGGATGGTATATTATTAGATACTTTAAATGTTATGTTTTTTCTATTTGCAGTAGAGATCCTGTATGCTGAAAACCCTAATGTGTGGGGTCATAGGATTATTGAAATACTAGGTGAGTTTCTGTTTTTATTTTATTTACTTCTTAAACATGTTTTACTATAAAAGTATAAAGTAATATGGTGTAGATTCTAATCAAATCTTTTTGTGTGTCTCAGCTCAGGATACTCTGAGTCAGATTGGGCCTTTAGTATTAGAAAGGATCTATTTTATATTTGGAGCCTTCATCCATTCATCCCCTGCGGAGAGTGAGTATATTTAAACTAGTTGTATTTTATTTTTATGAAATCAAATATGTTTTATGTGTAAAGTACCCTCTAATAACGTTTTTTATCTTATGGTTGAAAAGTTGGTGAAATCGCCAGCACAGATATTCAACCAGGATCTCAAGGCCTCTCCTATGAATCCGCTAGCAATCTACTTTTTGAGATAACTGCAGACCCCCTGAGGACACCTGTCAGCCATACCCTCCCCCGTGACTCAGATAACCAGGCAGACTGGAATATTTTCAATGCTATCCTTCAGAACCAGCAGCACGAGCAGCAGCGGCAGCAGCCTATATCTGAAACCGTCCTACAAATTCCACCAGAACTGCAGGCCGACTTTGACGTGTACAGTGCATTTCTGGACAATTACGAGTTGCAGTCCGTCCCAGACACACTCCTAACGAGTCAGACAGACTCAGCCCAAGTAGTGGATGAACTATCCGCCCAAACGCATCGTGATATACAGAGCGATATCCTGCTCCTGACACATCCCTTACTGACGAGATATCATCCAGGTAAATAAGTTGTATGGTTATTTTACAAGATGTTTTGATAAATGAATAGTTGTTAAATGTATAATCCTGTGCTTTTAAAATACTTATCCTTCTTTTTTCTCTGTCTTTTTTATATACAGATCAGACAAGCTACTATCAAGAGGAACCCCACTGCTGCTACTGCGAACTTTTCTGGACACACCACTGAATAAATTGGAACGGGTCTCATGTAAATTGATGCAGATGTAACCGTACGGTATTTTTCTTCAACTGTGCCAATTGTACTTCAATCAGGAGAGACGTGATGAATGGAATACATGTTTATTATCGTTCACATTATATAAATGAAACATAATGATGACAGTTTATAACAAGTGAATGAAATGTGTTTTGGCGACTAGGCCCAGGTTTGTAGGACATCATTCGGGAAGGGAAAGAACCGTTTCCGATGAACCCCCCTGGGTCTAGACCTGGTGGTGGTGATAAGTGGTTAGGTCCGGTTGGAAGGGAGAAGGTTGAGCTTGGCCCTGAGTTGGAAGCAGGAGGCGAAGGGGTGGAGGAGGGTTGCGCGTTGACGCCTGGAAGACAGCTGATAGAAAAGGGGAGAGCATATATAGAGGGTTTAACAGGTGCGATAAATAGGCTTGTGAATGGAGGGAAGTGATATGTTGGCTAAGGAGTGGCGCTCCCTGTCATCCAGTGGAGGGAGCGAGTATTGCCATGACGAGCAATACGGAGTGTTAGGTCTTCCTGTCTGAACTTGCGCTGAGCTTCATTTGTGATTTTGTTTTTCATAAACGGTCAAACATGGATGATTTAGCAGATAGAGAAATCTCTTTTCTTCAGTCTATAAACGACATAAATGAACTAAACAGTGATGAGGAATTCGTGTACGGAGATATGCCATTTCCTCAGTGTTCGGGCAATATCAGTGAGTTAAACGACGAAGAACCTTGCATCTCATCACAAACAAACTCAATCCATCCCACAACATTAGATAGCACTTTGGACTGGGTGTTAGAATTCTATCAAAACTCTGACACCTACCCGGGTCTTGGGCTTTTAAATCAGCTCGCAGATGGAGTGCGCCAACTGCATGGAGTAAGTAGCATAGCTTCAGCCATAGTCGAGTCATCAGTTTCCGCAGTCCAGAATGGTGAATGTGTTAATGCCAGCACGGGTTACTCTGAATCACCAGTTTGCTCCATGCAAAGTGGTGGTGGTAGGCATTTTGAACAGAATGCTTCAGAAGCCGCAGGACCCTCGTTACAACACGGACCTGTATTCAATAACACAGAATTGCGTCAGTCTCTAGTCCTAACTCCTCCTAACGATAAAGCAGACTTTACAGCCTATTATGGGGTTCTGATGAACAATGTACAGGATATGGTAAATAAGGCTTTTTCACTGGCAGAGAGGGAAGATATTATTCAGATTGAACTCCGGGGGGAACAGCTACAGGCTAATGTGTCAGCCATTTTAAATGTAAATGGTGATGACAGTCTGAATGATTTTGAAGAGGCCCTATTAAATGCAGTGCAGTCAAATTTGGAGGTAATGGCAGACAGCAACCTTGAGTTAGTGGTGCAAATTGTACAATCCCCCCGTGGCGGTAGCCGTGGCGGTACTACAAGATTGGCTGCTAAAATGTTGGACAATGAGATTGTTAAAAAGAAGAGGAGTTTTCTTTACGTTGTACAGAACCCTTCCAACCAGCTGTGTTTTGCTATTGATTTAGCACTGTTGTTGCATGACAACATCACTGATAACGAAGGTTTTGAACGTGGCAAAGAGATTAAAAGGAGGGTGGGTTTGACAGATCAGACAGCTGTGACATTCAACGACATTGCTAAATTCGAAGAGAGTTTAAATTGCAAAATTGTGGTATTTTACAGAGGCAATGAAGAACGTACTCACTGTAAATTCCAGACAGACGGTCCCAAACGAGACAAAACTGTGTTTTTGTTTCTCTTCAATAACCATTACTATGGAGTTAAAAACTTGAAGGGTTTTTTAGGCTCTGCACTTGTCTGTGAACATTGTTACACAGGCTACAGCTCTCGATGGGCTCACTCCTGTACCGGCCATTGTTATGTCTGTCTTGACCCCTCATGTACTCTGGATGAGTTTAAACCCATCTTTTGTAAAGACTGTAACAAAACGTGCCGTACAGTCGGCTGTCACTCTCGACATAAAAAACAGACACAGAGATCATCAGACATTGCCAGTAACTGTGATTTACACAAAAAGTGTGTTGATTGTCAACTTTCCTACTACACTCCCAAGAGTAGTGTAGATAAAACACACAAGTGTGCGGTGAAAAAATGTAAGACATGCGGGGGAAAATTACCCTCTGCTTCTACAGCGGATGGTGAAAAACATCTGTGTTACATCGGAGTGCTGCCCAAAGAGACAGAACACAATGACAACATTGTGTTTTATGATTTTGAAACAATGGCTGTGGGGGCAGATGGTGTACATGTCCCCTTCCTGGTGTGCACAAAAAGCCTTGTGGGTGAAATTTGGGTCGCGGAGGGCACCGACTGTGCACGGCAGTTTCTGGCACACTTTAGGCGTCCAAAGTTCAAAAATGCAACCTTCACCGCTCACAATGCTAAGGGTTTTGACAGCTATCTCATTATCAATGCCATGATAGAGCAGGGATTAAAACCCTCTTTGATAATGCAGGGAAGTAAAGTGATCTCTTTTACTGACCAGGATTTCGGACAAAAGTACATAGACTCATTGTCTTATCTCTCGATGCGCTTAGCAGCCATGCCTAAAGCTTTGGGATTTGAAGATAAAATCAAGGGGTACTTTCCCCACGGTTTCAGCTCTAAGGCCAATTTGAAATATATAGGCCCTTACCCTTCAGCCCACTACTATGGGATTGAACGAATGAGAACTGATGAAAAAAGATAACTTTTTCACTTGGTATGAGACGGTATGCACTGGCACTTTTTATTTTCGAAAGCAGGCATTGATTTACTGTAAAAACGATGTGGACATTCTTGCCCAGGGGGCCACTTTATTTCGAAAAGGGTTCCTAACAGAGACTGGAGTAGATCCTTTTAGCCGCACAACCATAGTTTTTGTGTGTATGAAAGTTTTTACCACCAACTTTCTACCGCCAAACACCCTGGAAATACCCCCGCCCGACGACTATTGCCGGGAAAAAAAGACATACTCAGATGCAGGTGTCCAATGGTTGGAGTGGCAAGCTCAAACGAAGATTTATTTATTCAACATGCGTTGAACGAAGGAGAAAAACGAGTGGGGCGTTTTGTCATGGACGGTTTTGCCGAAGTAGCAGGGACCAAGATTGTTTGGGAATTTCTTGGCTGTCTATCACGGCTGTCCATCTTGTTACAAGGGACAAAGAGAACAACCCCTTGACAGGTGATACATTTGAGCGGCTCAATGCTGCTAGTGAGGAAAAGCTGCATGAGCTATAGTCTGTTCACAGGGCCAAAGTGATTGTCATGCGTGAACATACCTGGGTTGAGATGAAAAAAACAACCAAGATTTACAGGCTTTCCTCAGGGAGTACAAAGCACCTGAACCATTGACCCCCGCAATTCTCTTTACGGAGGAAGGACTTGTGCTGTAAAGTTGAGGCACACGTCAGCTGCAGATGAATTGGTTCATTATTGTGATTTCACATCCTTGTATCCATATGTTAACTGCACAGGCTTATACCCACTTGGACACCCCCAGATGATATTCCGAGATTTCAAAGACCCTCGCAGTTATTTTGGGTTAATCAGAGCTACAGTGGACCCGCCCTGAGGACTTTACTTTCCTGTCCTGCCCTACTGAACTGCAACGGGTAAGCTAGTGTTCACCCTATGCCGTACATGCGCATAGCTTAACAACCAACAGGGCCCCTGCATGCATAGCAAGGAGGAAAGAGCATTAACAGGCGTTTGGGTGACCACAGAATTCACCAAAGCCCTGGACCTGGGGTACAAGATGACTCAGATCACAGAGGTGTGGCATTTTGAGAAGAAAAGTGACAGCATTTGTTTAGACTATATACACACATTTTTGAAGGGTAAACAAGAAGCATCAGGTTACCCCTCAGAGGCCACAGATGATGAGAGCAGACACAAGTATGTGGCAGACTATCACGCTAAGCAGGGTATCTTGCTGGATGCAGATCAAATCAAATCAAATCCAGCCAAAAGACAAGTGGCAAAACTATGTCTCAACAGTTTCTGGGGTAAATTTGCCCAGAGAAACAACCTGACTCAGACTAAGATTGTGACCAAAACAGAAGAATTTCTTCACCTCTTGTTTTCAGCTAAACATAAGGTTAAGTATTTCTCATTCCTCAACGACAGAACGGCTCTTGTTCAGTGGTGCTACGGTGAAAAATGCTACTCTCCTCCCAACAAGGTAGATAACATATTCATTGCCGCATTTACCACTGCATATGCCAGGCTGAAACTGTACAGTGAATTGGAGAAATTACAACACAGAGTCTTCTACTTTGACACAGATAGCATAATCTATGTGACAAGACAGGGTGAAACTCCACTCCCCATGGGGGTTTATCTAGGTGATCTGACAGATGAGTTGGGGGGCGACACGATTGAAGAATTTGTTTCGGCAGGCCCTAAAAGTTATGCTTATCAAACCAAAAATCAAAAAAAGGTTGTGATGCGTGTGAAAGGCATCACAAAAACGCACGAATGTTGCGAACGAGTGAACTTTGACAGTCTGACAGATCAACAGACAAAATGTTTTCACCCGTCAAACAGATTTTGAGCCCAGACTACGAATTCCTTTTTCCTGTTTAGTAGTGGGCCCCAGTGGGTGTGGTAAAACTTTTTTTGTCAAGAATGTATTGCAAAATTGTTTTTTGAATTTTTTCAATTAGCTCATTCTTCTCCAGCAAAACCCTGTCTGACTCTACGAGTAAATCAGGATTTTGTGAGAAAGTTTGCCATTTGATTGAAAAAAGGTTCTGGGTGTTCTAGGGTTCCCATACTTCAGATCCCTGATCTGGGACCTATTTAGGCCCTTTTTGGGCCCTGTGAAAGAATTATCTATTTATATCTCTTTTAGGATTTCACGTTTTTTTAATTAAAAATATATTATAGGAGCGAATGGTAGCAGCTGGATCCCTGAAATTATACACCAGTGTACTACATATAGCGGGGAACATTTGCTGTGAAT
Organism: Pseudochaenichthys georgianus; assembly: GCF_902827115.2. Classification (NCBI taxonomy): domain Eukaryota; kingdom Metazoa; phylum Chordata; class Actinopteri; order Perciformes; family Channichthyidae; genus Pseudochaenichthys; species Pseudochaenichthys georgianus. The sequence continues at coordinate 50,964 of NW_027262982.1, forward strand.
ATCAATTGCGTTACTCAAATGCTTGATTTTATATCAATATTATTCCAATGAAAAGCTAATTTGTCCAAAAGTGCTACTAATTCGTATCTTTTGATAACAACGTCTGATCGGTTCGTGCTCAATGGCTATTCCCCACCTTTAATTATTCCGCATCCAATGGTACCCTCCGTGAGTCTCTAGGACCTCAGGGGGCGGAGCTAGGGCAGTCAGACGTCAATGGCAGTAATGCACGATGGCATTTGATTGAAAAAAAGTTCTGGGTAAAAAATTATCTCTTTAGCCCTTTTCAAAGTACTTTAAACACTCACGGAGCTTCTCAAAAGGACTTAACGGAAGGTTTTGTTACATTTTAAGCCGTAATCTTTGACATTTAGTCGCACCAGAGGCATCCATCTGCATCTGCTCTCCGAGACGGTTAAAATGACATCAAGCTCAAAGCGGTCGGGCCTTCCTTTGTTCTGTAAAGGGCACCGTACGGCATGAAAGCGTGACGTTTGACTTTTGGAGCTTTGTTACATTTCAAGCCGTAACCTTTGACATTAGGAGCAGCGGAGGCATCAATCTGCATGTACTCTTCGAGCCGGTTCCAATGAGAGTAAGTTGAAAGCGGTCGGAACTTCCTTTGCACCGTCGAGGTAGCAGCTGGATCCCTGAAATTATACACCAGTGTACTACATATAGCGGGGAACATTTGCTGTAAATATCAATTGCGTTACTCAAATGCTTGATTTTATATCAATATTATTCCAATGAAAAGCTAATTTGTCCAAAAGTGCTACTAATTCGTATCTTTTGATAACAACGTCTGATCGGTTCGGGCTCAATGGCTATTCCCCACCTTTAATTATTCCGCATCCAATGGTACCCTCCGTGAGTCTCTAGGACCTCAGGGGGCGGAGCTAGGGCAGTCAGACGTCAATTGCAGTAATGCATGATGGCATTTACAGTTTACATACTTCAGATTCCTGATCTGGGCCCTACTTAGAGGCCCCCTGTGAACAAATTATCTCTTTAGCCCTTTTCAAAGTACTTTAAACACTCACGGAGCACTGCGGCTTCTCAAAAGGCCTTAAGGGAAGGTTTTGTTACATTTTAAGCCGTAACCTTTGACATTTAGTCGCACCAGAGGCATCAATTTGCATCTGCTCTCCGAGACGGTTAAAATGACATCGAGTTCAAAGCGGTTGGACCTTCCTTTGTGCTGTAAAGGGCACCGTACGGCATGAAAGCGTGACCTTTGACCTTTGGAGCTTTGTTACATTTCAAGCCGTAACCTTTGACATTAGGAGCAGCGGAGGCATCAATCTGCATGTACTCTTCGAGCCGGTTCTAATGAGGGCAAGCTCAAGGCGGTCGGAACTTCCTTTGCGTCATCGAGGGTACTGTCGGCATTGCGAATGTGACCTCTGACCTCGGTTTTGACCTTGTCCGAGGTCGCAGGGTCCCCACATTTTGCAAGCGGGTTCCACACAAGTGCAACAACACACTCTCGAAGTTTCGGAGCACCAACCACATTTTTTCAATTTTTTTTATTTTCTTCCCCTCTGCCAACACAAGCCTGTCAGATGCTAAGCTCCAGACAGCATTTTGTGAGAAAGTTTGACATTTTATTGAAAAAAAGTTCTGGGTGGGTTACAGTTTACATTACATTACATTGCATTTAGCTGACGCTTTTATCCAAAGCGACTTACAATAAGTACATTCGACCAGGAAGACACAACCTTGAGGAAAACAGAATCATATAAGTATATCAGGTTTCATAGAGCCAATCATTTCAAGTGCTACTCAACTGGCTTTAGATAAGCCAGTCCTTTATTAGTATATAAGTGCTCTGTTAGCAGTTCTTTGTTAGTCATTCTATCGCTCGAAGTGGAGTCGAAAGAGATGAGTTTTCAGTCTGCGCCGGAAGGTGTGTAAGCTTTCTGCCGTCCTGATGTCAATGGGGAGCTCATTCCACCATTTAGGAGCCAGGATAGCAAACCCACGTGTTTTTGCTGATGGGAACTTGGGTCCCCCTCGCAGCGAGGGTGCAGCGAGTCGTTTGGCTGATGCAGAGCGAAGTGCACGCGCTGGGGTGTACGGTTTAACCATGTCCTGGATGTAGGAAGGGCCAGATCCATTCGCAGCATGGTACGCAAGTACCAGTGTCTTGAAGTGAATTCTAGCAGTTACTGGAAGCCAGTGGAGGGAGCGGAGGAGCGGAGTGGTGTGAGAAAATTTAGGAAGGTTGAAGACCAGACGAGCCGCTGCATTCTGGATGAGCTGCAGAGGTCGGATGGCACATGCAGGTAGACCAGCCAGGAGGGAGTTGCAGTAGTCTAGGCGTGAGATGACGAGAGCCTGGACCAGAACCTGCGTCGCTTTCTGGGTCAGCTGGGGACGTATCTTCCTGATGTTGAAAAGCGTGTATCTGCAGCAGCGGGTTGTAGCAGCGATATTTGCAGTGAAGGACAGGTTGTTATCCAGGATCACACCCAGATTCCTTTCAGTCTGGGTCGGGGAGACAACAGAGGTGCCGATGTTGATGGTCAGGTCAAGAGTGGGACAATCTTTTCCCGGAAGGAAAAGCACTTCAGTTTTGTCAAGTTTGAGCTTGAGATGATGAGCGGACATCCACTGAGAGATGTCAGCTAAACAAGCAGAGATGCGTGCGACCACCTGGGTCTCTGAGAGGGGAAAGGACAGAATTAGTTGGGTGTCGTCAGCGTAGCAGTGGTATGAAAAACCATGCGGGCTAATGACAGATCCGAGCGAGTTTGTGTACAGGGAGAAGAGGAGGGGACCAAGAACAGAGCCCTGAGGGACCCCTGTAGTTAATTGACAAGGGTCGGACTCGGACCCTCTCCAAGTTAACCTGTAGGTGCGGTCTTTGAGGTATGAGGTGAGGAGGGAAAGTGCAGAGCCTGATACTCCAAGTTCTTGGAGAGTGCGAAGGAGGATCTGATGGTTCATCGTGTGGAATGCAGCAGACAGGTCCAACAGGATGATGACAGAGGAGAGGGAGGCTGCTTTAGCAGTGTGCAGTTCCTCAGTGACAGCAATGAGGGCAGTTTCTGTGGAGTGACCTGCCTTGAAACCAGACTGGTGCGGATCCAGAAGGTTGTTCTGATGGAGATAACAGGAGAGTTGTTTAAAGACAGCACGTTCAAGTGTTTTAGACAGGAACGGGAGGAGAGAGACAGGCCTGTAGTTTATAACATCAGACGGGTTGAGAGTCGGTTTCTTCAGGAGAGGGTTTACTCTTGCCTCCTTGAGACTGTTTGGAAAGTGACCAGAAGTTAGAGAAGTGTTGATGAAATGGGTGAGAAACGGTAGAATATCAGGAGCGATAGTCTGAAGGAGGTTAGAAGGGATAGGGTCCAGAGGTGGTAGGGCGGGCAGAGGTGACGAGGGTAAGAACCTCACATACTTCAGATTCCTGATCTGGGCCCTATTTAGAGGCCCCCTGTGAAAAAATTATCTCTTTAGCCCTTTTCAAAGTACTTTAAACACTCACGGAGCACTGCGGCTTCTCAAAAGGCCTTAACGGAAGGTTTTGGTACATTTTAAGCCATAACCTTTGACATTTAGTCGCACCAGAGGCAACCATTTGCATCTGCTCTCCGATATGGTTAAAATGACATCAAGCTCAAAGCAGTCGGACCTTCCTTTGTGCTGTAAAGGGCACCGTACGGCATGAAAGCGTGACCTTTGACCTTTGGAGCTTTGTTACATTTCAAGCCGTAACCTTTGACATTAGGAGCAGCAGAGGCATCAATCTGCATTTACTTTTTTACTTTTCGAGCCGGTTCTAATGAGAGCAAGCTCAAGGCGGTCGGACCTTCCTTTCCGCCGTAAAGGGCACAGTACGGCATGAAAACGTGACCTCTGACCTCGGTTTTGACCTTGTGGAAGGTCGCAGGGTCCCCATATTTTGCAAGCGGGTTCCACACAAGCTAAACAACACACTCTCAAAGGCTCGGAGCGCCAAGCACATTTTTGGAATTTTTTTCAATTTGCTCATTCTTCTCCAGCACTAGCCTCTCAGACTATTCACGTAAATCAGGATTATGTGAGAAATTGTAAATGTTATTGAAAAAAAAATTATAGGTGGGTTTAAGTTTCCATACTTCAGATTCCCAGACACCCCCCCCCCCCCATAAGTATAAGTACATGGTAAAAATATTAGGGAAGTGGGACCCCATATTGAGTTGATGGACACCCCCCACAACATTACAAATATTTGGTAAGTGGGACCCCATATTGAGTTGTCGGACACCCCCACAACATTACAAATATTCGGTAAGTGGGACCCCATATTGAGTTGTCGGACAACCCCCACATCATTAAAAATATTTGGGAAGTGAGACCCCATATTGAGTTGACGGACACCCCCCACAACATTACAAATATTCGGTAAGTGGGACGCCATATTGAGTTGTCGGACACCCCCCACAACATTACAAATATAAGGTAAGTGGGACCCCATATTGAGTTGTCGGACAGCGCCCACAACATTACAAATATTCGGTAAGTGGGACCCCGTATTGAGTTGCCCACCCCCCCCATAAGTATAAGTACACAGTACGTTAATATGTGTTTAATATGTGGTAAGTGGACTCTCATATTGACTTTCTGCCACCCCCCCATGCAGTACAAGTACAACCCTATTAGAAGACCGCCACCTAGGGTCCAATAACATGCACCACACGCATATGTTGTGTCCGGCACAAATATGGTGGCGACGGGACTGCAAATTCAGTGGACCATCCCTTGACCCCAGTATTTGGACGGTGCTGCTATATCCCTATGGGAGAATTGTCCAAGCCGGCACTATAGTGCTTCCCAAGTCAACCGTCTGAAGCGCCAGTCAAGAAACGAATGCAGCATCGGGGCTGGGTTCAGAGTACAGCCTCTTTCTGGTCATGTGTGTTGGAGGAGGGGCTCTGTAAGGAAGGCTGAAGGAAGGAGCAGTATTTCTCCCCCGGTTTGACTGCAAAAGACTCTGACTTTTCTCCAAAAAATGACCTACCCCTACCCTTAAGAACAATTAACACACACACACACACACACACACACACACACACACACACACACACACACACACACACACACACACACACACACACACACACACACACACACACACACACACACACACACACACACACACACACACACACACACACACACACACACACACACACACACACACACACACACACACACACACACACACACACACACACACACACACACACACACACACACACACACACACACACACACACACACGTTGGAGTTCCTCCTTGATGTGAGGATTTGAGATAAGCAGGGGGTGTTAATCTATATGTTAATTAAGACACTCACTAAGACACCTAAAAAACGTTATTGCCCTCTCTAGATCTGATTCAGTTTTTGTTTTAAATGATATGTGAATGCTAAGGATGTTTCTTTTAAAGTTGTTTGTAAAACTGTTAACTACAAGGAAGTATCTGCTTGCAAAGAGGGTATTCATATTAATTTAAAAGATCTTGTTTAGTTTTTATTAGTGATAACTAAGGATGTTCTCTTTAGTTGTAGGATTGTGAACTAATGTATAATTACTTTTATTACTAACTATAAGAAAGTCTCTCTGAAGAGGGGAAATAATAAAACAATTTAAAAAACATAATCTTTATCTTTTTATAATTACTTTACACCACTATAAGGAAACCCAATATGAAGCTGTGTGAGGCTGTATGGGTGTAATATTAGATTTAGTTGTAGACAACAAAGAGAGGTTTTCTTAAAATGTGTTCCTGCCCCAATCACTCCATGCGGCTCCAGTAGGGCTGATCAGAACAAAGTGTCAAAGCAGACGCAGAGTCTCCCACTATGGGGGGGGCAAGAAAGACGCATAGCTAACTACCTTGATAAGGAATCATTGATAGGTCGTTTTATTTTGGAGGCGACGACCTGGGCATTGTATTTGAAGGTTTATAAGACAAACTGATGTCTGCAGTTAGTGAAAAACAGATGATGAGTTATCCTGGCATTCCTGCTATACGCTTTATTGATCTGGACCTCATCACAAACCAATGTGGTGAGTACTTTTTTATAATATCATGTATATTATGTGGATGGTATATTATTAGATACTTTAAATGTTATGTTTTTTCTATTTGCAGTAGAGATCCTGTGTGCTGAAAACCCTAATGTGTGGGGTCATAGGATTATTGAAATACTAGGTGAGTTTCTGTTTTTATTTTATTTACTTCTTAAACATGTTTTACTATAAAAGTATAAAGTAATATGGTGTAGATTCTAATCAAATCTTTTTGTGTGTCTCAGCTCAGGATACTCTGAGTCAGATTGGGCTTAGTATTAGAAAGGATCTATTTTATATTTGGAGCCTTCATCCATTCATCCCCTGTGGAGAGTGAGTATATTTAAACTAGTTGTATTTTATTTTTATGAAATCAAATATGTTTTATGTGTAAAGTACCCTCTAATAACGTTTTTTATCTTTTGGTTGAAAAGGTGGTGAAATCGCCAGCACAGATATTCAACCAGGATCTCAAGGCCTCTCCTATGAATCCGCTAGCAATCTACTTTTTGAGATAACTGCAGACCCCCTGAGGCCACCTGTCAGCCATACCCTCCCCCGTGACTCAGATAACCAGGCAGACTGGAATATTTTCAATGCTCTCCTTCAGAACCAGCAGCACGAGCAGCAGCGACAGCAGCCTATATCTGAAACCGTCCTACAAATTCCACCAGAACTGCAGGCCGACTTTGACGTGTACAGTGCATTTCTGGACAATTACGAGTTGCAGTCCGTCCCAGACACACTCCTAACGAGTCAGACAGACTCAGCCCATAATCAGCAAGTAGTGGATGAACTATATGCCCAAACGCATCGTGATATACAGAGCGATATCCTGCTCCTGACAGATCCCTTACTGACGAGATATCATCCAGGTAAATACGTTGTATGGTTATTTTACAAGATGTTTTGATACATGAATAGTTGTTAAATGTATAATCCTGTGCTTTTAAAATACTTATCCTTCTTTTTTCTCTGTCTTTTTTATATACAGATCAGACAAGCCATTATCGAGAGGAACCCCACTGCTGCTACTGCGAACTTTTCTGGACACACCACTGAATAAATTGGAACGGGTCTCATGTAAATTGATGCAGATGTAACCGTACGGTATTTTTCTTCAACTGTGCCAATTGTACTTCAATCAGGAGAGACGTGATGAATGGAATACATGTTTATTATCGTTCACATTATATAAATGAAACATAATGATGACAGTTTATAACAAGTGAATGAAATGTGTTTTGGCGACTAGGCCCAGGTTTGTAGGACATCATTTCGGGAAGGGAAAGAACCGTTTCCGATGAACCCCCCTGGGTCTAGACCTGGTGGTGGTGATAAGTGGTTAGGTCCGGTTGGAAGGGAGAAGGTTGAGCTTGGCCCTGAGTTGGAAGCAGGAGGCGAAGGGGTGGAGGAGGGTTGCGCGTTGACGCCTGGAAGACAGCTGATAGAAAAGGGGAGAGCATATATAGAGGGTTTAACAGGTGCGATAAATAGGCTTGTGAATGGAGGGAAGTGATATGTTGGCTAAGGAGTGGCGCTCCCTGTCATCCAGTGGAGGGAGCGACTTTTGCCATGACGAGCAATACGGAGTGTTAGGTCTTCCTGTCTGAACTTGCGCTGAGCTTCATTTGTGATTTTGTTTTTCATAAACGGTCAAACATGGATGATTTAGCAGATAGAGAAATCTCTTTTCTTCAGTCTATAAACGACATAAATGAACTAAACAGTGATGAGGAATTTGTGTACGGAGATATGCCATTTCCTCAGTGTTCGGGCAATATCAGTGAGTTAAACGACGAAGAACCTTTCATCTCATCACAAACAAACTCAATCCATCCCACAACATTAGATAGCACTTTGGGCTGGGTGTTAGATTTCTATCAAAACTCTGAAACCTATCCGGGTCTTGGGCTTTTAAATCAGCTCGCAGATGGAGTGCGCCAACTGCATGGAGTAAGTAGCATAGCTTCAGCCATAGTCGAGTCATCAGTTTCCGCAGTCCAGAATGGTGAATGTGTTAATGCCAGCACGGGTTACTCTGAATCACCAGTTTGCTCCATGCAAAGTGGTGGTGGTAGACATTTTGAACAGAATGCTTCAGAAGCCGCAGGACCCTCGTTAGAACACGGAGGGGGGGCTAATCGAAATGCCACACCGAGTGTTTTGTCTCGACCTGTATTCAATAACACAGAATTGCGTCAGTCGCTAGTCCTAACTCCTCCTAACGATGAAGCAGACTTTACAGCCTATTATGGGGTTCTGATGAACAATGTACAGGATATGGTAAATAAGGCTTTTTCACTGGCAGAGAGGGAAGATATTATTCAGATTGAACTCTGGAGGGAACAGCTACAGGCTAATGTGTCAGCCATTTTAAATGTAATTGGTGATGACAGTCTGAATGATTTTGAGGAGGCCCTATTCAATGCAGTGCAGTCAAATTTGGAGGTAATGGCAGACTGCAACCTTGAGTTAGTGGTGCAAATTGTACAATCCCCCCGTGGCGGTAGCCGTGGCGGTACTACAAGATTGGCTGCTAAAATGTTGGACAATGAGATTGTTAAAAAGAAGAGGAGTTTTCTTTACGTTGTACAGAACCCTTCCAGCCAGCTGTGTTTTGCTATTAATTTAGCACTGTTGTTGCATGACAACCTCACTGATAACGAAGGTTTTGAACGTGGCAAAGAGATTCAAACGAGGGTGGGTTTGACAGATCAGACAGCTGTGACATTCAACGACATTGCTAAATTCGAAGAGAGTTTAAATTGCAAAATTGTGGTATTTTACAGAGGCAATGAAGAACGTACTCACTGTAAATTCCAGACAGACGGTCCCAAACGAGACAAAACTGTGTTTTTGTTTCTCTTCAATAACCATTACTATGGAGTTAAAAACTTGAAGGGGTTTTTAGGCTCTGCATTTGTCTGTGAACATTGTTACAAAGGCTACAGCTCTCGATGGGATCACTCCTGTACCGGCCATTGTTATGTCTGTCTTGACCCCTCATGTACTCTGGATGAGTTTAAACCCATCTTTTGTAAAGACTGTAACAAAACGTGCCGTACAGTCGGCTGTCACTCTCGACATAAAAAACAGACACAGAGATCATCAGACATTGCCAGTAACTGTGATTTACACAAAAAGTGTGTAGATTGTCAACTTTCCTACTACACTCCCAAGAGTAGTGTAGATAAAACACACAAGTGTGCGGTGAAAAAATTTAAGACATGCGGGGACAAATTACCCTCTGCTTCTACAGCCGATGGTGAAAAACATCTGTGTTACATCAGAGTGCTGCCCAAAGAGACAGAACACAATGACAACATTGTGTTTTATGATTTTGAAACAATGGCTGTGGGGGCAGATGGTGTACATGTCCCCTTCCTGGTGTGCACAAAAACCCTTGTGGGTGAAATTTGGGTCGCGGAGGGCACCGACTGTGCACTGCAGTTTCTGGCACACTTTAGGCGTCCAAAGTTCAAAAATGCAACCTTCATCGCTCACAATGCTAAGGGTTTTGACAGCTATCTCATTATCAATGCCATGATAAAGCAGGGATTAAAACCTTCTTTGATAATGCAGGGAAGTAAAGTGATCTCTTTTACTGACCAGGATTTCTGACAAAAGTACATAGACTCATTGTCTTATCTTTCGATGCGCTTAGCATCAATGCCTAAAGCTTTGGGATTTGAAGATAAAATCAAGGGGTACTTTCCCCACGGTTTCAGCTCTAAGGCCAATTTGAAATATATAGGCCCTTATCCTTCAGCCCACTACTATGGGATTGAACGAATGAGAACTGATGAAAAAAGTGACTTTTTCACTTGGTATGAGACGGTATGCACTGGCACTTTTGATTTTCGAAAGCAGGCATTGATTTACTGTAAAAACGATGTGGACATTCTTGCCCAGGGGGCCACTTTATTTCGAAAAGGGTTCCTAACAGAGACTGGAGTAGATCCTTTTAGCCGCGCGACCATAGCTTCTGCGTGTATGAAAGTTTTTACCACCAACTTTCTACCGCCAAAAACCCTGGCAATACCCCCGCCCGACGACTATCGCCGTGAAAACAAGACGTACTCAGATGCAGGTGTCCAATGGTTGGAGTGGCGAGCTCAAACAGAAGGTGTATTTATTCAACATGTGTTGAACGAAGGAGAAAAACGAGTGGGGCATTTTGTCGTGGACGGTTTTGCCGAAGTAGCAGGGACCAAGATTGTTTGGGAATTTCTTGGCTGTTTCTATCACGGCTGTCCATCTTGTTACAAGGGACAAAGAGAAAAACCTCTTGACAGGTGATACATTTGAGCGGCTCAATGCTGCTAGTGAGGAAAAGCTGCATGAGCTATAGTCTGTTCACGGGGCCAAAGTGATTGTCATGCGTGAACATTCCTGGGTTGAGATGAAAAAAACCAACCAAGATTTACAGGCTTTCCTCAGGGAGTACAAAGCACCAGAACCATTGACCCCCCGCAATTCTCTTTACGGAGGAAGGACTTGTGCTGTAAAGTTGAGGCACACGTCAGCTGCAGATGAGTTGGTTCATTATTGTGATTTCACATCCTTGTATCCATATGTTAACTGCACAGGCTTATACCCACTTGGACACCCCCAGATCATATTCCGAGATTTCAAAGACCTTCGCAGTTATTTTGGGTTAATCAGAGCTACAGTGGACCCGCCCCAAGGACTTTACTTTCCTGTCCTGCCCTACCGAACTGCAACGGGTAAGCTAGTGTTCACGCTATGCCGTACATGTGCAGAGCTTAACAACCAACAGGGCCCCTGCATGCATAGCAAGGAGGAAAGAGCATTAACAGGCGTTTGGGTGACCACAGAATTCACCAACGCCCTGGACCTGGGGTACAAGATGACTCGGATCACAGAGGTGTGGCATTTTGAGAAGAAAAGTGACAGCATTTTTGTAGACTATATACACACATTTTTGAAGGGTAAACAAGAAGCATCAGGTTACCCCTCAGAGGCCACAGATGATGAGAGCAGAAAAAAGTATGTGGCAGACTATCACGCTAAGCAGGGTATCCTGCTGGATGCAGATAAAATCAAATCAAATCAAATCCAGCCAAAAGACAAGTGGCAAAACTATGTCTCAACAGTTTCTGGGGTAAATTTGCCCAGAGAAACAATCTGACTCAGACTAAGATTGTGACCAAAACAGAAGAATTTCTTCACCTCTTGTTTTCAGCTAAACATAAGGTTAAGTATTTCTCATTCCTCAATGACAGAACGGCTCTTGTTCAGTGGTGCTACGGTGAAAAATGCTACTCTCCTCCCAACAAGGTAGATACCATATTCATTGCCGCATTTACCACTGCATATGCCAGGCTGAAACTGTACAGTGAATTGGAGAAATTACAACACAGAGTCTTCTACTTTGACACAGATAGCATAATCTATGTGACAAGACAGGGTGAAACTCCACATTTGTTTCGGCATGTCCTAAAAGTTATGCTTATCAAACCAAAAATCAAAAAAAGGTTGTGATGCGTGTGAAAGGCATCACAAAAACGCATGAATGTTGCGAACGAGTGAACTTTGACAGTCTGACAGATCTGGTAGAGGGTTACGTCCAAACCTCTGAGAGGGGGAGGGTAATTGTGACTCCGCAACACAATATTGTACGTAATAAGAAGGGTTTCGTTTTGAGAAATGTGTCATTCATCAAAAAGTTCCGAGTTGTGTTTGATAAGAGACGTCTGCTAGACGGAGGAAATACTTTGCCTTTTGGGTATTGAGAAATATTAAGAAGAGACCAAATGTTTTCACCCCGTAAAATTGATTTTGAGCCCAGACTACGAGTTCCTTTTTCCTGTTTAGTAGTGGGCCCCAGTGGGTGTGGTACAACTTTTTTTGTCAAGAATGTATTGCAAAATTGTATTCATGTAATGGATGTACAGCCTCAGAATATTGTATGGATTTTTGAGGACGCTACCAACGAACCTCACGGCTATTTAATCGTAGACATGACCCCCAGCTGTCCAGACATCTACAGACTTAAGTCGGGGGCACTACCTAATCAGTGGCCAGTTGTTTATGTACCAAAAACGAAAACTTGTCAAACAGTATGTCAGCCCGTTTAAAAAGAAACATGCCTCTGCTGAAGGCCTTGTGTAAAGCCAAGCCGTCGAAGCGCAAGGATATTCTCAAGAACTGCTCCCCGGATTTTCTTCAATCACTCTGTGAGCTGTCTTTAAATCTTTTGAAAGGTAACATACCCCTGTCTGGCGTTCAGTATAAGAAGCTCAAAAAAGAATAAGACATTTTTCAAACTCTTGGCCAATAAAAATACCAACGTAAAAACTAAATTCAAGGCCTTAAGAAAGCAATCTGGAGGTTTTCTTTTGCCTCTGCTCGGTGCTATTATTCCCATTTTAGGGCAGCTTTTAGGAGGACTCGCTCGATCATGAGTCAAAAGATGTTTTTGTTATCACCTCATTAGTTTAATCAGCTCAATCAGACTGGTGTAACTAAACCCCATAGTATGGAATCAATTAGACACACTGCCGAAGATGTTCTGGATGAAAAAATTAGAGCAGTGCTAAACGAAACAGAATTACCCCCTTATGAAAAAAAAATAAAAATACAACACCTTGCTACAGAGATATCTCGCCTTACTCAAACAAGACGGGGAGGAGGAACGACATATTACTTTAACTTTACCTGAAGACACGGGTCTGGTAAAAGGAGAAGAAAAGGATGGCACGTCCGATGATAAAATAAAGAACGAGGTACTTCATAATCTCCCTACGCGCAGCCGTAAGAATGCCGAGTACATTATGAGTAAATTAATCACGAGTACAGCTGGATGGACACCAGCGGGGGAATTTGTAGAAAAGGGGATAGTTGTAAAAGGTTCACACATGTTCGATTTATTAAAACATTTATCCTGTTCGTATAAAACAAATGCCTAGGAGCCTAAAGGCTGGCGGGGTTTTTTAAATAGTCTGAATGAGCTCAACATTCCTTTAACAGCCTTTCAAAACCTGCACGCTCGTGAACAATATCGTATAATCAAAGAGGGCGAACCATATGGAGAAAATATGCTCAGAAAAAGAAGAGGAAATAATAAGTCATCTCCTCCGACCCTCAGCTGGGAGGTGGCAGGAACCCCAGGCCCCTCAAAAGAACCTTTGAGTGCCCCGCTTAAGAAGAAAAGGATAAGGAAAGACAGAATATTAAGTCCTAGCTGGTTACAAATGACCCCCTAAAGTTGTATTGTATTTTATTCTCCTAATAAAGACAGAGTCATCTGAATTAATTTTGTCTTCAGACCTTTTTTATTTTTTACATTTTATAACAATCTTTAAACATTTGTAGAGAACAAACACTGTGGTTAAAATGAGTGTCTTTATGGCGTCTCTCACACCGTTGGTATTTTTTCACAAAATTAGTAACAGCAGCATCGTTTTTTATCACATCATCTCGATTTAGAGATAACACATGTTCGTAAGACAACCCCGACGCTCTTTTGCATAGATAAAAAATGCAATGTTGACCACAGGCTTTAGACATGACATTCTGAAGTTGCCGATTATGGTATAAAATAGATTTACATTGTTTTTCTAGAAAATGTAAGATGCTTTTTGGGTAATGATCAAAATCGGGGGGGAATCCGAAAGAATCAAAAAAAGTTCCAACCCCTCCCTCTTTCTCCAAAGTCACTGCTTGCCAGTGTTCTCAGGGCATGTGGGATGGGTGGGTGTTTACAATCATGTATACAGGATATCTAAATAATTGTTTTACTCGGGGGAGCTGGTCTGAGGCCCATACCCCCCTAAAAGAGTCCCCCACCATATGACGCAGGAGACTGTCCAATTGATGATTATTCATGTTGTAGTCTTCTTAGTAATAATCTACCAACACTTGACGTTTTGAATTAATCTCCAGAATCTAATCAAAACAAGAATATACGATTAAAGTGGTAGTCTGTGCCAGCGGTACTCTGAATCTCATTTCCAGTCTTAAACTACCGCTTGTAATGGGAGACAGGGCTTCAGCGTCTTCCGCCGCAGTTAAATTAAACACAAATAATGAGTATCCTTGTTCGAAATCATCTCTGTCAATACTCAGAGGTAAGTCTTTCATGTGTCTCCCTGTAGCAGTGAACATGTTGTAAAACTCTCTGACTGACGACCCCCGGTTAAATTGAGGCTGAAATGCTTTGGCCGGTACCTGCCTACCATCTTGACACAGAGCCATGTATTCCATATCATTATGAAGAAAATTAAAAGGTGAAAGCGTTCTCCTTCCAGTGAAGGCTTCGTGATTTACCATACCCAAAACTAAGTATTTAGGCATATTACCAAAAAAGAGATTTTCTTGTTTGCATATTCTGGAATTCACGGGGATACTATAGGTTTTGATATTCACCCTTGATAAGGGGTAGAGGGCGTTACCTCTCATCAGAGCCGCGGCGTGCCCCAACCGCACAGCAGGGGAGATGGTGGCTTTCTTGATAAAAAGTGAAGCCCCCAGTATTTTTAGACGGTATGTAGAATCATTAGCACACATGAGAGTAAAGGCATCGCTAGATCTGGTGAGTTTGATTCTGAAATCTACAGAGTTCAGGAGAAGCCTCTCGCTGAAAAAAATATCTGTGTGTAAAGCCCCCATCAAATGAAGCTCTCGAGATTCTACTATCTCTTTACCAAACCCACGTTTGGTCCATTGGCGATCACTACGGAGTCCATAGCTCCCGCGGTGTCTTTATAAAATAAGCCGGCAGTGAACTGAGTTTTTAAAGTAAAATCAGAGTAATTCAATAGCGTTTCAATCATAGCTATGTAAGGATGAGTCGAACTGGATTGAGAAATTAGCCTGTCCCCTAGAATAACGTCGCATTGACTAAAAATGGTATTCAGTGGATAATTAACCAGGGCCACGGGGGCATCAGCTGCCAGATTAGTCCCATCGGCGTTGGTTATTTTGATCCTGAGATGTATCAATGTGTCATTCATATCTAGGTATTTATCCCCGTCCCCGGGAATAAAAAATTCAATCGGTCCGTCCTCCGTAATGGCAGACAACGGGAGGACCTCTGTGTAGTGTTTTTCGTCGATAGAAAGTTGTGTCATGGGGGCAGAAAATAAATCCAGCTCTGCCATGCTGCATTCAGCAGATTTGTGATGTAAAAGAGCCATATTTAACACTCTAAAATATATCTCCCCCAAATACGTTCCTTCTCCGAGGGTGTTTTTTCCCTAATGATTTTCTTTTGACTGAGTGCTTTCCTTTTTTAACACCCCTCGGAACCCTTTTGCCTGGAGGTCTCTTCCGGGGCCTTCTGGCCAAAACCATCAGACCACCTGCTCCTTCTTGAGATCCGGGGTCTGACTGGCGGCCAAATGTATGTACAGCCTTACTGATAACATCTGATGCAATATTTTTGGCCGCCGATTTCAGATGAGGTTTGGCGAACCCTTTTCTCACCAGGGGTGCTACAAAACGAAATAATCTCGAAAATATAGAGCCAATGCCTCGCCCGTACATCACCGGGGCTCCATAAAAACCCGGCAGGGATCCCCCCGCTTGATTTTCATAATAACTCACAAAACGCTGGGGGTCGTGATCAATCATTGTTTTGTAAAAGATTGCCCTGCTTTTGAGAGTCGGAAATGAAGTTTCACTACACTCTTTCCGTAGGTGAATTTTACTGGTTTGTTCTGATCGTTTTATATCTCTATCTGTATATTCTCGATGTGCGTTTTGGTTACCGGTAAGTAATACACAGGATTAAAATACTGAGTTACGGTATCGCAGAATGATCCTCTTTTATCGACGGTTCTCAATAGAGGAGCAAAAGCGTCGCCAACCCTCTGATGACTGACCACATTGGTATACCAGTACAGATGTGTTGAGCCAGCATTTATATCCGCGGGGTAGGCTGCTGATTTATCATCAAATTTGAGCCATTGGTCTGGTTGTATTCCAAGCATATAAGCGACGGGTTTTGGAAAGCGGAAACGATATTGGGCCCCTCCTAGAAATTCAATTTTCCTGTGAATCGGACTATAGTATAAACTGACATCAGAGTCAATTTTTTTGAAGCAGGACTCGAGTTCCTCCATGAGCTGAGTTATGCTACTATAGTAACCAGCTCTAAACATATGAAGCTTTAACTTGCTAGTCGGGGATATGTCGGGGAGTTTTGGTTTCTTTATCCACTCAAACCATGCTACTTCCATAGGTAAGTTATACCAGGTGTGTGGGTATGACATTTCTGTCAGGGCAACCTGCCACGAACCATCCAAGTGTAAAGGTTGTGCCAGGTTCACCTGATAACTAGAGCTTGTATTGTTTTGAAATACATCAAGGCTGGCATTAGACGGCAGCGTAATGTAGAACCATTCATTTATCTCCATGGCTGTAATGAAGGACTGAGCGTTGATTCTGTTTGCTTTTATACATCTTTGATTTCGTCTGCATCAACCCAGCTGTTGAATTTTTCAGGCCAATTATGCCAAGATACAAACATTTGTTTTTTCCCTCTCATCACACGCCTTTTTAGAATTTTCTCGACTTGAAAAGCCTTGTCATTGGCTATCTTCACTTTTTGTAACTCTTTCTCATAAAAAGTCCCCTTGATCTCTTCTCCATCATAATCTTTGAGCTTGTAAACAGGTGGCTGCCGAGGTAAGCCTTCAGACACCGTAAATAGTTCGTCAGTATAACTCTGCTCATATTTTTTATCAAATACCCCTCTCAATTTGGATATCCTTACAAGTTCGCCCTCCTTAAAGTTCATTTTGGCAGCAGCTTTTTTACGTTGGCTAGAGGGGCTATACAGGTTCCGAAACACTTGAGCCGCATTTTCCTTTGTCATCTGCATTGGCGTCATTTTAATACTTCGGTGATAACTATTATTGTAACTTTCAATTAGTTCAGGTAAGACGTCTATATATCTATGAGTGTTGTTAGCTGTAAAATACCTCCACATTTTAGTTTTCAGCGTACGGTTAAATCTCTCTACCACACATGCCTTCATGTCACTGGCTGTTGCATAATGTGCAATACCTCTTTTCTTCAACAAGTTTTGAAAAACTTTATTAAAGAACTCTTTCCCCGCGTCTGTTTGTATCTTTTTGAATCTCACTGTGTGTTAAAATTGTATCAAAGGCCTTGGTAACCTCAATACCCGACTTCTTTTTTAATGCTTGAGCATAGGCTTTTTTCGAAAATACATCTACGACTGTTAACAAATAATTAAAAACATCATTATATTCGGACAGCGACTGCATATCGCAGAGATCTGCTTGAAATTGTTGTAGCGGTCTGAGTACAAAAACTCTGTTTCTTACAAAATGCACCCGAGCCGGCTTATGCAAAGTATAAGCATCCTGCTCAGATAAATATTCTCTGACTTTCTCTACATTTACTTGTTTACCCATTTCATTGTGTACAGCTCTATGGAGTTTATCCACACCTCCTAAACTCCCTGGATTAGATGGAGTGTAATACACCCTATGCATAACACGTTTCTCAGACATGTTTCCTGTTACAGCCCGATGAGGTAATGAGTACAACAGTTTTTCTTACAATGCATTTTATTGATATGTATATACAACATTTCTCCAAGCAGAGAATAATAAAAGGAAGGACACACTATATCAAGTAAAATAAAAAAATAAAACATACTTTAACGAAAAAGTATCAAAAATAAATAAAAACTCTTCCTAATGCTGCCAGAAGGCCCAAGCTGCTCTTGTAATCTTCAGTTGGGTCTCGTCGTTCTCTACAAGCTGGTCGTAAAGCTTCTCGATTTTAGCCTCAAAGAGTCTGGTGCTTCTGAGATTGTGCAGAATCGCCTCGGTAGCTCCAAAGACTCTCCTCTCCGACACATGAAGGTGGTTCTGGTGCAGAGCGTCCCGAATGGCTGGAATGAAACGAACGGTCCACAGTCTCTTTACCACTTCATCATAGTTTCGATCCAGATAGTATTCACCGGTAGGGAATAAACACTCGTGCTGCATCTGACTGGGGTGATCGACTTGACATCCGTAACATTTTTCCTTTCTGTAAAGGTACACAACTCTATCCAACAGATGAACTACAACTGCTTTTACCGTATTCAGGAATGCCGATGTCCTAGCACGTTCTGTAGCATCACCCTCGGGAGCACAAGGAAAGCATGGTGAATAAATGCCTACTGCTGTTGATTCCTCTGGAGAGTCGTGAGTAGATGGAGGTTGATACATATTCAACCATCCTGTAATATCAATGCCAGCCATAGCGCTGTCCAGATCTGGTGTCCAAATTGTAGGTGAGGATGGAGGTCCTCCAGGCGTTTGCTCCAGGCTGCAGATCGCTGGGAGAGACTTGGTTTTTCTCAGATCCATGGTTGCTGCTCTCTAAAATGTCCTTGAAGGGTTCTCATTTTTAAATGATATGGTGAGGAAAGGTGGGGCTTGTTATGTTGAGTGGTAGGTGGAGCCCATTGGAGAAAAGTCAGAGTCTTTTGCAGTCAAACCGGGGGAGAAATCCTGCTCCTTCCTTCAGCCTTCCTTACAGAGCCCCTCCTCCAACACACATGACCAGAAAGAGGCTGTACTCTGAACCCAGCCCCGATGCTGCATTCGTTTCTTGACTGGCGCTTCAGACGGTTGACTTGGTAAGCTGAATTGTCTGTCTTTTTTAATTTTAGTTTTGAGCATATCTCTATATACTGGCCATAGCCTCAGGAGGCTCATTTATACAGAGATTAACATCAGAGGCTTTCATCAATGTGAAATTACACATCACATCAAAGGGCAAACATCAAAGGCTAATTAGATTAGACAACAAAGGGCTCTGAGGGGCAAGGGTCAAAGAGACTTATCTTATTCAATACATCAAATAACTAGACAACAAAGGGACTGCCTGGGGCATTTCAATCATATCTGATTGCAATCTAATTACTCCACTCTCGGGGCAAGGGTCAAATACCTTAACTATCTTAATCAATACATCAAAAGACCTATACAACAAAGGGGGTGCCTGGGGGATTTTAAACATCTGATTGTAGTCTAATTACTCCACTCTCAGGGGCAGGGGTCAAATACCTTAACTATCTTAATCAATACATCAAAGAACTACGCCGGGGGGCCTTTCACGCCAATCTGATAACACACACATCAAAGAATGGGAGGCGGGACATGGGAGGCGGGACTTAGCTCATTGGCCAATGGGAGACGGACCTAGCTCATTTGCATAATTGGGGGCGTGTCCACATTTCATGTCACTTTTTCATGCATACTAATTTGACGAAAGTTACATGATTACTACTACTAAGTTGTTATTCTTTTAGTGATTACTGATTGTCTTATTTTAAATCTGGAAAGCACTTTGTTCGACTGAGGTTGTTTTAAATGTGTTATACAGATGTAGCGCTTCGTTTCAGACGCCTACCCGTGCGGGTCCGTGATCGGCACGGGGTGGGCCCCTGCTGAAAAGTAAAACCCCCCGCAGGACTTGAAACGCCCCCTTGATAAATACATTTAATTATAATGAAACCAG
Source organism: Pseudochaenichthys georgianus (assembly GCF_902827115.2). Lineage (NCBI taxonomy): Eukaryota > Metazoa > Chordata > Actinopteri > Perciformes > Channichthyidae > Pseudochaenichthys > Pseudochaenichthys georgianus. The sequence continues at coordinate 70,546 of NW_027262982.1, forward strand.
CAGCAATGGATCATGGATCCACCAGGGGGAGCCGTGAAAAGCTGCCACACTGAAACTCATGTGAAATAAACAGCTGATCTACAGGTATCTGATATAGCGGATATTTGTTAAGATCCATATGTCACGGATAGGATCATATTCTGTGCTAAATAAGAGACATGTAATCATTTACTAAACATCACCATGTTTTTATTTAACAAAATAATGTTTAATTCACGTTGGCGTAAGTACAAAACCATCGCTATGTTTTTAGATCAGGAAATGCATCCAGGGTCCTTGCATTCATTTAATGTATCATATGTTCGCGAGTTGAAATGAATGCACTAAATTTAATCCACGTGAGTTTACAACAACAACAATAATCGCTTTGTTTTTATATCACATCCGACCGGAGGAAAATGCAGCGGCTCTCACTACCGATCACCCTAATCCCACGGACAAACAATAATATGTACAGTGTTAATAGTGTACTGTATTATTAGTGTATAATATTACTGCTATAATAATCACACATTGAGTTGTTGAAATCAGACCGTCGTTTTTTTTAAACGCTCTGAATGAAACGGCAGCTCTCAAGTGATCAGCTGTGTGTTTACACAATAAAATATGCATAGTAATTTAATACCTTCCAACACACATTGTAAGAACAGTTCTGTTTCATATGAGTGTTGAGAGCTGTATCCACAAATCTCCTAATTTTGCCCTCAGTGCACCAGATTTATGCATTTAACTTCAATTTAAATAAAAACATCTTCTGTTGTAACAACAATAACATTATAAATAGTAACATAGCATGGTATTGCACATGTACTGTAGCTTTGAGTGTTACTGGCCTGAGATTTTTTTATTACATGAATGAAGGTGACTGAGGCTTTTTAATATAGACTTTTCAGTGTCCCACATTTTGCACAGAACTGTCCCACATTAGGAAAACAGATTGTCTGAGACAACTTGGCACTAAGAGTACTAATATGTCTACCATTTCTTTATGAGTTTAATATCTGCATGTTCTCTTTTGGTTTGATTAGGACACATCCTGGGGATTTCAGAATGTTACTGGATTTTGATGTATTGTATCGGCTTCTTGTCGCAATATATTCCCGAAGTCTGAAATGCAAAAATGTTCCACATTAGGGCAATTCACCCTGCATTTAATCATTTTGTTTATTTTTAACGAAATAAATGTGGTTTAATCCATCATGAAATGAATGTAGGCTATTTACTTAGTACATATCTGACATTAACGATTAACACACTTTTCATACTGCTCACAGGCTGATATATAGTGTATTCATACCCCTCACTGTTTATTCATCATTCAATTCATTATATATTTTATTCTGTAGATTGTGAACATTACTTTTCACTTTACTGCTTGTTACCCTGGTTGCAACCCCCCATGTTTCCTATACTGTATGTTGGGGACCCTTTGTTTAAAACTAATAGGCCATCGGAATGTGTGGAGTCACATTCCACAGCTCTCCCCCCCCCCCTGTGATCCCCCGCACACAGAGAGACACAGGGAGATCGCTCTTCTTCTGTAAGAGTGAAAATGTATGTATGTAAAATGAGAATATATGTGTGTAAGAGTGAAAATATGCTGCATTTTGAATGTCCGATAGTCCACCATTTCCACCGGAAATATCAAACATTTAATAAAAGTGAAAAACAATGAACAAGACTTAACGTCCATCCATCCATCTTCCATCCATCCATCTTCTCCCGCTTATCCGTGGTCGGGTCGCGGGGGTAGCAGTTCCAGCAGAGAGCCCCAAACTTTCTTTCCCCTGGCGACATCAACCAGCTCTGACTGGGGGATCCCAAGGCGCTCCCAGGCCAGCGAAGAGATATAATCCCTCCACCTGGTCCTAGGTCTACCCCTTGGTCTCTTCCCAGCTGGACGTGCCTGGAACACCTCCCTAGGGAGGCGCCCAGGTGGCATCCTAACTAGGTGCCCGAACCACCTCAACTGGCTTCTTTCGACGCGAAGGAGGAGCGGCTCAACTCCGAGTCCCTCCCTGATGACCGAACTTCTCACCTTATCTCTAAGGGAGACACCAGCCACCCGGCGGAGGAAACCCATCTCGGCCGCTTGTATCCGCGATCTTGTTCTTTCGGTCATGACCCATCCTTCATGACCATAGGTGAGGGTAGGAACGAAAATGGCCCGGTAGACAGAGAGCTTTGCCTTCTGGCTCAGCTCCCTTTTCGTCACAACGGTGCGGTAAAGCGACTGCAGTACCGCTCCCGCTGCTCCGATTCTCCGGCCCATCTCACGCTCCATTGTTCCCTCACTCGAGAACAAGACCCCGAGATACTTGAACTCCTTCACTTGGGGTAAGGACTCATTCCCTACTTGGAGTGGACAGTCCATCGGTTTCCTGCTGAGAACCATGGCCTCAGATTTGGAGGTGCTGATCCTCATCCCAGCCGCTTCACACTCGGTTGCGAACCGATCCAGTGAGTGCTGAAGGTCGCAGACCGATGAAGCCATCAGAACCACATCATCTGCAAAAAGCAGTGGTGCAATCCTTAGTCCACCGAACTGCAGACCCCCCCCCCCACGACTACGCCTCGAAATCCGATCCATGTATATTACAAACAGGATTGGTGACAAAGCGCAGCCCTGGCGGAGGCCAACCCTCACCGGAAATGGGTCCGACTTACTGCCGAGGACCCGGACACAGCTCTCGCTTTGGGAGTACAGAGATTGGATGGCCCTGAGTAGAGACCCCCTCACCCCATACTCCCGCAGCACCTCCCACAGTAACTCCCTGGGAACCCGGTCATACGCCTTCTCCAAGTCTACAAAACACATGTAGACCGGATAAGCGTACTCCCAGGCCCCCTCCAGGATCCTTGCGAGAGTAAAAAGCTGATCCGTCGTTCCACGACCAGGACGGAATCCGCATTGTTCCTCCTCAATCTGAGGTTCGACAATCGGCCTGACCCTCCTTTCAAGTACCTTGGAGTAAACTTTCCCGGGGAGGCTGAGTAGTGTGATGCCTCTGTAATTGGCACACACCCTCTGATCCCCCTTTTTGAAAAGGGGGACCACCACCCCGGTCTGCCACTCCTTCGGTACTGTTTCCGACTTCCACACAACGTTGATGAGACGTGTCAACCATGACAGTCCCTCAACACCCAGAGCCTTCAGCATTTCCGGGCGGATCTCATCCACCCCCGGGGCTTTGCCACTGTGGAGTTGTTTAACGACCTCAGTGACCTCCCCCCGGGAGATTGGTGTTGATCCCCCGTCATACTCCAGCTCTGCCTCTAACATAGAGGGCGGAGTTGTCGGGTTCAGGAGTTCCTCAAAGTGTTCCTTCCAACGCCCCAACACTCCATCAGTTGAGGTCAACAACGTCCCATCCTTACTGTACACAGCTTGGATGGTCCCCTGCTTCACCCTCCTGAGGTGTCGGACAGTTTTCCAGAACAACTTTGGTGCCGCCCGAAAGTCCTTCTCCATGTCTTCTCCAAACTTCTCCCACACCCGCTGCTTTGCCTCGGCCACGGATGAGGCTGCTGCCCTTCGGGCCTGTCGGTACCTTGCAACTGCCTCGGGAGTCCCCCGGGATAACAAATCCCTGAAGGCCTCCTTCTTCAGTCGGACGGCTTCCCTGACCACCGGTGTCCACCAGGAGGTTCGAGGGTTACCGCCCCTTGAGGCACCTAGGACCTTGAGACCACAGCTCCCCACCGCGGCTTCGGCAATAGAGGCTTTGAACACCGACCACTCTGGTTCAATGTCCCCAACCTCCACAGGAATGCCCGAAAAGCTCCGCCGGAGGTGTGAGTTGAAGGCCTCCTGAACTTGGGCCTCCTCCAGACGTTCCCAGTTCACCCGAACTACACGTTTGGGCTTACCAGGTCTATCCAGAGGCTTCCCCCGCCACTCGACCCAACTCACCACCAGATGGTGATCAGTTGACAACTCCGCCCCTCTCTTTACCCGAGTGTCCAAAAAATACAGCCTCAGGTCCGATGATACGATAACGAAATCGATCATGGACCTTCTGCCTAGGGTGCTCTGGTACCACGTACACTTATGAGCATCCTTATGTTCGAACATGGTGTTTGTTATGGCCAATCCATGACTAGCACAGAAGTCCAGTAACAAACCACCACTCCGGTTCAGATCAGGGGGGCCGTTCCTCCCAATCACGCCCCTCCAAGTGTCTCCATCATTGCCCACATGTGCGTTGAAGTCTCCCAGCAAGACTAAGGAGTCCCCTTCAGGACTCTTTCCAGGGTCTCCAAGAAGGCCGAATACTCTGAACTGCTGTTGGGTGCATAAGCACACACAACAGTCAGAGTTTTCCCCCCCATAACCCGCAGGCGTAGGGAGGCGACCCTCTCGTCCACTGGGGTAAACTCCAACAACGAAGCACCTAACCGGGGACTTGTGAGTATCCCCACACCCGCCCGGCGCCTCACACCTTGAGCAACTCCGGAGAAGAATAGAGTCCAACCCCTATCCAGAAGTAAGGTTCCAGAGCCGACGCTGTGCGTAGAGGTGAGCCCAACCAGATCCAACTGGTACCGCTCCACCTCCCGCACAAGCTCCGGCTCCTTCCCCCCCAGAGAGGTGACGTTCCACGTCCCCAAAGCCAGCTTCTGTCGCCCGGGTCTGGTCCGTCGAGACCCTCTGCTTTCACTGCCACCCTTCTGGCAGCGCACCCGACCCCATCGATGTTTCCCGTAGGTGGTGGGCCCGCGGGACGGAGAAGCGGAGGTGTTGCCCACGTTGCCTTTTCGGGCTGGGCCCGGCCGGGCTCCGTGGCAAGCCCGGCCACCAGACGCTCGCCGACGAATCCTCCTTCTGGGCCTGGCTCCAGAAGGGGACCCCGGGCTTCCTCCGGGCCGGGTATCCTCACTTCCTGTGTCGTCTTTCATGAGGTCTTTTGAACCAATCTTAGTCTGGCCCCTTGCCTGAGACCAATTTGCCATGGGAGACCCTACCAGGAACACAAGGTTCCAGACAACACAGCCCCCAGGTTCATCAGGGCACACAAACCTTTCTACCACGGTAAGGTGCTGGTTCTTCAGAGAGGCTTAACGTATTCATCATAATTAATTATATTTATTTCGTTCGGATGTAGGATTTTTGACTTTGTTTAGAGCAGTGATCGTCTATTATATGAACATTTTGGACCCAAAATCACAAAAAAAACGTAAAAACAGATTTTGAAAATGATTTTATTTTTCATAACACAAACATACACAACGAAACCATTTAAAAGCTGGAAATATATACATGGGATGTCCTCCTCCTCCATGTCAAAAAACAAGCTTAAAGCTTGACTCACGTTCAGAGTTCTCTTCATCATAGTTGAGTCTTCAAAACTCTAAATCTATCTAACTATATCTAAATTCTCAATGTTTGTCTGTCACTTTACTTCAATCGCAGTCTCCCGTAGCCTCTCTTCGTCTCCCGCCGCCTGTCTTCGTCTCCCGCCGCCTGTCTTCGTATATCTTCGTCTCTCTCCATTTTCCGCCGTCTCTCTTCGGTTCCCGCCGTCCCTCTTCGGTTCCCGCCGTCCCTCTTCGTCTCTTTTCGTCTCGTTTCGTATCACTCCGTTTACCTGATTACCTCACCCCTCCATGGTAAATACACCCTGTTGAGCAGAATCTACAGTTTCCAGTATTTTCCGTTTCGTAAAATGATCAAATACGGCGAAGATATTAAAATCGGTGCTTCCATTATTCATACTTCTGAAATATATCTGTATTAACTTTATATCATCGTATGTCTGTGTTTATTGGGTATTTGTGCATGAAACAAAGACTGGCATATAGTTTCAAGCCAGTACTTTCGACAGAAATACACATATACATCCTGTTGAGCAGGATCTACAGTTTCCAGTATTTTCCGTTTCGTAAAATGATAAGATACGGCGAAGATATTAAAATATGTGCTTCCATTATTCATACTTCTGAAATATATCTGTATTAACTTTATATCATCGTATGTCCGTGTTTATTGGGTATTTTTGCATGAAACAAAGACTGGCATATAGTTTCAAGCCAGTACTTTCGACAGAAATACACATATACATCCTGTTGAGCAGGATCTACAGTTTCCAGTATTTTCCGTTTCGTAAAATGATAAAATTCGGCGAAGATATTAAAATATGTGCTTCCATTATTCATACTTCTGAAATGTATCTGGGATATAGTTTCAAGCCAGTACTTTCGACAGAAACACACGGCAATGTTGTCCGGACTGCACCGGCTTGAACAGGTCATGTGATCTGATCACGCCGGCGTGACGGTCGACTCCAAAGGGTTAATATTAAATAAATATAAGTATTTTTACAACTTGTATTTAGAAATACTCTGTTGTAATTATTGATGCATACATGTGTTCATCCATTCAATGTGGCATCTGCTATAATGGGGTTAATGTATGATATTACTTAATAATACAATACATTATAATATATGATATGATAATTACATTTTAGTTTTATTCATTTCTTATTTCATAGTTTCTCATTATTATTATTTGTATCGCTCATCTTATTTTTGATTTTATTAATCTGTGTGAATCGGTGCTGTCCTGTTTTTCACTCTCACCCTGTTGCTGTTTGAACTACTGAATTTCCCCACGGGATTAATAAAGGTCCATCTTATCTTATCTTAATGTATAAGTTGATTTACTTCAATCTACTGTACAATATTACAAGAAATATACTGCATAAAGCAAACTATATACTTTATTTGATCTAAAATATTGATGTTTCTACAACACCCATTGTGTATTTTGTGAATGAAGCGCCATCTCATGGTTAAATCCTGTAATTGAACAAATGGGGAAATTGGGCAACGCCCTCTAGCAATTTGGCAACACCCCCAGCCACTGGCATCCGCTGGGCTTTTGACTGGGACACACCCATTTGAGTCTGATCTGGAGTGCTACATCTGTATAAATAAACTTGACTTTAATCAGATTTCAGACTTTCACAAAACAGTTCTGACATATTTCTACATTTCTTCATTCCAGAATGAATGTTCCTCACGTTTGACTGAATGTCTAGTGATCTACTCATATTTATAGACATGACAATATAGGATAAGTCAGCAAATATAACAAAAAGTTAAAACCTCCAATAATTTCACAAAATCTCAGAGGTGATCGTTTTCAATTAGCCAGCAGTCCAGCAACTACGTTCTGAACAATGAAGAGCAACCAACTCTGACGTCAGAGAAAAGAGAAGCACTGAGTTCATGTGTTTACTTATTTACTCGTGGTTCTTAGTCCGGGCAGAAAAGCAGCACCGGCGAGGCAGAGGGAGAAATGGCACCTTTGGGCCATTCCCGCACATTGAGCCATTCCCCCTGAGCTCCAAGGCTTTCCTGTGAATATATTATCTAGTGAGACTGCTATGTGTCGGCCTGGGTCCGGCCCCAACGAGCCAACTACCCCCTAAGCACCTTGACCTCGAGGGGAAGAAACTATCCCATAAGACCTCTATGTGTGGGCCTGGGTCCGGCCCCAACGAGCCAACTACCCCCTAAGCACCTTGACCTCGAGGGGAAGAAACTATCCCATAAGACCTCTATGTGTGGGCCTGGGTCTGGCCCCAACGAGCCAACTACCCCCTAAGCACCTTGACCTCAAGGGGAAGAAACTATCCCATAAGACCTCTATGTGTGGGCCTGGGTCCGGCCACAACGAGCCCACGTTCAAGCAAAGATGGGTTGATAATCCAGCAACCACCTGATAAGCCATAATAGCAGGGACGTGCACAGGTACGGCTATTGTTGCCTGGGCAACGACCCATTTTCCCTTTTTGGCCGACCCGCCCCTTTTTTTTTCTTTCTGTTGTTGTCGAATCAACGTGAAAAGCCCACAATTAGTATTGGAGTGTCTCGCTGCGGGAAACGCACCAGCTTCATTCTTCTTCGACTACTTATTTTACTTCTTCTTCTCTTTCTTCTTACATGTAATTGCCCGCAAAATGTTGAATGAAGAACTCGTTTCATTCCACAGTATGACCACACAAGTGTTTTAAACCAGGTAGGCCTACGTTTCTATTATTTATGTAATATCACTAAGTGTGTGATTACACAAATTAGTTAATGTAATAATCGTTCTGGTCTTATTTTTTTTTACGGGGGGGGGGGGGGGGGGGGGGGGCTTTGTCCAGTTTAGTAGCCCCTCCAAATGTCTGTGCACGTCCCTGCATAATAGTACAGCTTTAAATATGTATTCATACATGAAGGAGTGCAAGGGGAATAGTGGTGGGGGGGGGGTATGACCTCCTTTTTTAAGATGGAGGGTGTGAATACAGAGAGAAGGTTCAGGAGCAACTCTGCTGCTTAGTCTCCGCAACAGTTCCCGTAAATACGCAAACATGTATTTTCAAATGTATAATTCTCTAGACGACACACACTGAATTCTTCCATTGATAGGGGCCTTCTCTCTTTTGACATCTGGATTGTCTGTGGTACAGGTTTTCATGTTGGGCTGTATCAATCCAATGAAATAGATTGTCTAGATGTTCCTCCTGTATTCAGAATCAGGCTGACTGCCAGGGAGGTTCACACAAGAAATGAGCTTTGCTGGATGAAGGTGGAAAGAGAAACACAGTGAGAGGAATGAAGTAGAATCAGAGCCAATTTAGAACTTTATAAAAACTAAGAAAATAATTAATAGAAACTTTCTGCACTGATTTAGCGTGAATGCAATAACCTCCACTCTCCAGGAGTTACAGACTTTATGCTATACACATGAATGCTTATCACTCTGACGCTTGCCCTTATGTGAGAATGCTGTTCATTGACTCAAGTAAGCCACTACATATTCAACTAAACTTGAGAGTCCTTGTCCGAGTTACTCTGGATACACATTGTCTTTCTCTTCAGTAGAAACTGATATCCATTTCCTATAAAAGATCTCTTGGTTAATGCTCACAATCATCACATTTAATTTAATCACCTTTTGTAAACACTACAATGAGACGCTTCACTCTCCTGTTTCAAAAACATAAGTTTGCAATGAAATCATTTGGCATTTTTTATTTTTTTTATTCTTTTTCAATGCTGCATGGTTTCCAGAAACATTCCAACTGGGTAATCCTAATTTGGATTCAGCCGGAACTTCTGTTTCTTTTTTGGTTTCTTGACCTCAGCTCCACCTCCACAGGGAAATGGTTACTGACAGCAAGTGCCTGAAAGAAACAGAGAATTTTTTTTCCACATTAGTTGTTCATCAACATGTGTCCCCTCTTCTTCATGTCTCTTCTACATCAACATGTGTCCCCTCTTCTTCATGTCTCTTCTACATCAACATGTGTCCCCTCTTCTTCATGTCTCTTCTACATCAACATGTGTCCCCTCTTCTTCATGTCTCTTCTACATCAACATGTGTCCCCTCTTCTTCATGTCTCTTCTACATCAACATGTGTCCCCTCTTCTTCATGTCTCTTCTATATCAACACGTGTCCCCTCTTCTTCATGTCTCTTCTACATCAACACGTGTCCCCTCTTCTTCATGACTCTTCTACATCAACATGTGTCCCCTTTTCTCCATGTCTCTTCTACATCAACATGTGTCCTCTCTTCCTCATGTCTCTTCTACATCAACATGTGTCCCCTCTTCTCCATGTCTCTTCTACATCAACATGTGTCCTCTCTTCTCCATGTCTCTTCTACATCAACATGTGTCCCCTCTTCTCCATGTCTCTTCTACATCAACATGTGTCCTCTCTTCTCCATGTCTCTTCTACATCAACATGTGTCCCCTCTTCTTCATGTCTCTTCTACATCAACATGTGTCCCCTCTTCTTCATGTCTCTTCTATATCAACATGTGTCCCCTCTTCTCCATGTCTCTTCTACATCAACATGTGTCCCCTCTTCTTCATGTCTCTTCTACATCAACACATGTCCCCTCTTCTTCATGTCTCTTCTACATCAACATGTGTCCCCTCTTCTCCATGTCTCTTCTACATCAACATGTGTCCCCTCTTCTTCATGTCTCCTCTACATCAACATGTGTCCCCTCTTCTTCATGTCTCTTCTACATCAACATGTGTCCCCTCTTCTTCATGTCTCCTCTACATCAACATGTGTCCCCTCTTCTTCATGTGCGGGAACGTTTCATTAACAGCTTCAGATCCAGCTGCACAGGGAAATGGTCACTGACCTGTGGAGCCTTCTCTGGCTGAAAGAAACAGAGAAAACATTTTAGGAACTCAATTTCAATTAGTTATTCTTCCAACTTGGCAAACAGAACAAAGTCTCAGTTTAACTTCTAACAGGTGGTGTCTTCGCACAAGATGGTTTTTATACCGTCAACTCAATAGTTCATAACAATGAAAGCGTTACTTAATCTAGTAGTCAAGCAATCTAGTTCCTGACTGTAGTGACTACTCCTGTCAACTCTCGCATCTCTGCACGCCTAATAACTTCATCTGTTATCAGCTCAATAGAACGACTCGCTCATCCACCGTGACATCAGACGTCAGAGCAAAGGAAACGTCTTGGAATTGCTGTTTTGTGTTGGTTAGATTATCTATGGCTCACATGGAATGATCATTAAGGTCTGATGCTATTTCAAAATGTCAAATATTTCCATTGATCAAATGCTGATCTTCACTGAAATAATATGCAGTCATGCTTTATTTTAGTTCCGTACCCCTATTTTCGACCGGGTTCGTCTGCGGCGCGTTACGGCCGCGTGGCGCCGCGGCGTCCGCAAGGATCGCGCCCACTCTAGTCAATGGGTGCTATTCCACCAGACGCGGCGCGTTACGGCCCGTCCACACTGCAGCGTCGACAGCGTCGGAAGCGTCGACAACTCCAATCTGCCCATTCACTTTGAATGGGGTGACGTCACGTTGCCTCGCTTTTTCGCCGAACTGAATTGTGGGTAGCAGAGCGGTCCGTCTCCGCCGTCTCCGCCGTCAGAAGTTGAACATTGTTCAACTTCTGACGCCGGAGACGCCGGAGTAGCCAGCGCCAGCCAATCAAATCCCGTTTCGGACAATCTGACAGCTCAAGCCGTAGCCAATCAAACCGCGTCTAAGCTGGGAGAGATATCCCGCCGTTCATTTCTATATTTCAAAAAAAGTTTAAGGAGAAACTAACTATCGCCGTAGCAAATCACCCGGTTTTGTATGACCAGACCCTCTTCACCTCCCGGGATACAAACCGGTGGAGCCAGGCATGGAGGGAGGTGGCAGAGACAGTGGGGGAACTGGTAGGTTTTCGCCTGTTTGGGGAGTTTATATATATATATATTGCTCTGATAAAATCCCCGGGGTTTTTTGCTTTTTATGTCGGGGGCGGGAGATTCATGTGATTGGTTGTTGGTCGCATTGCTTGAATAAAATCCCCAAGCTCCAGACACGCCCAGCTCCAAGCTTTTTTTGAAGCTGTAGTGTGGACGCTCCGTTACGGCTATTTTTTGACGCGACGCAGCCGTAAGGTAATGTCGGGCAGGCAGGAAGTGGAACGTTCAGAGCATATATAGCATATTATATATATACACACACACAAACTCATTTTGCAGACCCTATCCCTCCGTAGTCGTTCAAGTAGGAGAAATGCCAGCGTTCTCCTCCGGTCTACAGGCACTGTGTAAATGATATATAGAATAATTATGATGATTTTACCACTAACATACAGCGACACATCTTTGATTCATGTCGTTTATAACTGGGATATTACAATTATTATTAACTTTGTCTCTACAAAGTAGTCTGTCCAGGAAAAATGCTCAAATCAACTGAAACTGCGAGCCGGCAGGCAAGACGCTCCGCTTCTGAAATGGTTCTGAAACGCGCCCGGTAGGGTATGACGCCGGAGGAGGCCGGACCAATACCGCGGCGCAGCCGTTACGCGACGCAGACGGACCCGGTGGAAACTAGCCCTTAGGCTGAATTACTTTAGTAAAATGAGTGAGATTCTAAATATGGCTCACATGGAGGGATTTGTGTCTGATGCACTTTATAATTTGAATGTGTTTAAATACATGTGTTTATTGATGGTTAAATTAGTAAATGCTTCACATGTACTGACTTCTGAACATGCCATTTACATGTGTGTTGTTTCAATGGAATGCGTCACTCAACAAGATGCGCTGGCGAGGAGGATGTCGTGAGACAGCGTCACGCAAATTTGAAGCTTGAGATGAAAAAACCTTCGCCATGAATTTGTGTCTTTCCGCGTCTTTGAATTGACTCTACATGTAATCGTGACGCGGTCCAGTGTGAACGTACCTCCTCCAGACCATATGCCTTCTTGAAGTCAAAGACCTTAGCGCTGTTGGGAACCACTGCGTTGTACATTTCAGTGGTGACGACAATCCTGCAGAAACAGGAAGAGAGGCGGGATTAAGAGTGTGTGTGTGTGCATGCAAGTGTCTTCATTATTATCTGTGTGTTCACCTGTCGTGAGTCTGTATAGTCTCTTCTGCCAATGTAGTGGCAACGTTCTCGATCAGGCTGTGGAATTTCTTGTTGGTGAGGAGGGGGATCTTCTTCCAGTCATCTGTTCCTACATACCTGACGCCTGCGTTGAAGTCTCCGAGCACCACGATGTTCTTCTGACAGAGGGAAACGGCTCAAACTAATTATTTTAGAACTGGATCAGAATAATGTCATGGTAATGGAGAATCTAAAAAAAAAAATGTAAACGCCCCCTATCTAAACGTTGCTCTCTGTCGTCCACTCATTTTACACAGAAGCGGCTGAACTCCCGCTACCTGAACAAACTGCTGAGTCATGATGGAGATCTAAGTTCATATTTAGAGATATTACGTTTTATTTGACAATTCTTTTTGAAATATCTCTTCTTTTGTTTTGATCACATCGGCAGATATGGGACTCCATAGAATATATATATATATATATATATTTATTTATATATATATATATATATATATATAGTAATATGTGTGTAACACAGTTTAGCTAAAGAATTAAGTTGGTGTGTGTGTGTGTGTTTTTTCTACGGTTGTATTGTATGTCTTGTACGGGGTATTACATTGTTCTTCCATTTTTGTTCGGCAGCCTCCACCACGTCAACAAGGGCATCAATTTCTTTTACAGCGTGGTCCGGTTTGGTGTGAATGGGGATCAGAACAAAGTCCTTCACAGCTGGAGACCAGGAGAGAGAGAGGAGTGAATGAAGAGAGACAACGACAACAGAAGAAATACCGCTAAAGTAAGTAAATGAAGTTCATCACATTCACCCACTAATACAAAAGCAGGTATTTTAAATGCGGCACTGACTCAGGTAAATGTGGCAGAAGATATTAAACCGACTGAATGCTAGAGTTGTTTAAAGTGGTGTTGGTGACGGACAGACCTCAGGATCTCCTCTCACACAGTCTGGTGCTCAGTTCTCTAGAATAGTTGAGATAATCTACATTTCCAGTGAAAGAACAGTCTCTCCTCTAATACCGGTCTGTGTGGAGGAAAACTGGACGACGAAGGGCGGTCTGTTGAAGTCGCCTGCCTTGCCCTCATCGTATTGGAAGCTGTCTGTCACGGTCACCTTGTTATGCCTGCAGAGGAAAGATGGAACTCTTTATGTTGAAGACGTCTCCAAACAGTGGATCGAGTTCATGGACTCTTTCTCATGGTCACATATTCACAACTCCTGGAGCATTTTCTATGCTGTTTACACTCTTTATCAAACACATAGTTTCTCTTTCTGCTCCCTGGTATTAACAAAGCAATCCATACAAATGATCATTTCACTGTTGGTGCTTTGTTTTTGTGTTTTACTTGTAGAGGAAGAGGTATCTCTCCTTATAGCCTTTGCCATCCTTGGTCACGGGCAGGTAAACACTGGAGATGTTGTCGAAATGATCAGGAGAATCGTTGGGGATATCTCTGGACACACACACACACACACACACACACACACACACACACACACACACACACACACACACACACACACACACACACACACACACACACACACACACACACACACACACACACACACACCACACACACACACACACACACACACACACACACACACACACACACACACACACACACACACACACACACACACACACACACACACACACACTTAGTGCTGCTGCATTTGGAAAACATAACTTTTATATTGATGATATTGCAATTCCAATATGAAAGGAAATATATGAATGTATGATAGTATGAAGTGTGTCTGTATTAGGTCTATAGAATACTGTTTGTAGGCCAGGACTTCTCCACAATACTTCATTCAGATATTTTCACTCGTTTAGCCAAATACTGCGATTACTGAGATTTGGATATTGCAGCAGTCAAGATAACATTTAGAGGAAGGAAGCAGCCCTCACAGTCTGCGTGTCTGTGTGTTAGAATACTGGGTCTGCTCTTCATAAGTCTTACTTGTTAACAAGATCCATGAGTCTTTTGGTCACTGTCCCATCTGGGCAGCGGACCTCCTGGATCAGAATGATGTCATAGCGTTGGACAATCTGAAGAAAAATATATTCTGATTGGTCAATTCTGACGGAAGTACTAAAGGGAACAGCAGAAGAAGACAGACAGAAAGTAAACACTAAAGGGAACAGCAGAAGAAGACAGACAGAAAGTAAACACTAAAGGGAACAGCAGAAGAAGACAGACAGGAAGTGAACACTGAAGGGAACGGCAGAAGAAGACGGACAGGAAGTGAACACTGAAGGGAACGGCAGAAGAAGACGGACAGGAAGTGAACACTCAGGGAACAGCAGAAGAAGACAGACAGGAAGTGAACACTAAAGGGAACAGCAGAAGAAGACGGACAGGAAGTGAACACTCAGGGAACGGCAGAAGAAGACGGACAGGAAGTGAACACTAAAGGGAATAGCAGAAGAAGACAGACAGGAAGTGAACACTGAAGGGAACGGCAGAAGAAGACGGACAGGAAGTGAACACTGAAGGGAACGGCAGAAGAAGACGGACAGGAAGTGAACACTCAGAGAACGGCAGAAGAAGACAGACTGGAAGTGAACACTAAAGGGAACAGCAGAAGAAGACAGACAGGAAGTGAACACTGAAGGGAACGGCAGAAGAAGACAGACAGGAAGTGAACACTCAGGGAACGGCAGCAGAAGACAGACAGGAAGTGAACACTGAAGGGAACAGCAGAAGAAGACAGACAGGAAGTGAACACTGAAGGGAACGGCAGAAGAAGACGGACAGGAAGTGAACACTAAAGGGAACAGCAGAAGAAGACAGACAGGAAGTGAACACTGAAGGGAACAGCAGAAGGAGACAGACAGGAAGTGAACACTGAAGGGAACGGCAGAAGAAGACAGACAGGATGTGAACACTAAAGGGAACAGCAGAAGAAGACAGACAGGAAGTGAACACTGAAGGGAATGGCAGAAGAAGACAGACAGGAAGTGAACACTGAAGGGAACAGCAGAAGAAGACAGACAGGAAGTGAACACTAAAGGGAACAGCAGAAGAAGACAGACAGGAAGTGAACACTGAAGGAAACGGCAGAAGAAGACAGACAGGAAGTGAACACTAAAGGGAACAGCAGAAGAAGACAGACAGGAAGTAAATCACTAAAGGGAACAGCAGAAGGAGACAGACAGGAAGTAATCACTAAAGGGAACAGCAGAAGGAGACAGACAGGAAGTCATCACTAAAGGGAACAGCAGAAGGAGACAGACAGGAAGTAATCACTAAAGGGAACAGCAGAAGGAGACAGACAGGAAGTAAACACTAAAGGGAACAGCAGAAGGAGACAGACAGGAAGTAAACACTAAAGGGAACAGCAGAAGGAGACAGACAGAAGTCTAGTAAATGCTGCTCATGTGTTGTCAAGTTGCTGGAGATGCTTCTTCATGTGTTTTTATATCTGCTTCCTTTCTGAAGCTGCAGCGAGTTTCTCCTGATGGAAGAGTTTGGGGCCGTAGCAGCACGTTTACACCTGCTGGCCACCGTAGCTGTTCAGTGCTGCACTTCAGCATTATGTTTACAATGACCATTACCTCACAAAACAATCATTGATTTCCAAGAAAAGGAAACTCAAACAGGAAGTGGGTTACTATGTTTCACTTGCCAGGATACAGTCAAAACAACGAAGAACAGATAAGTATTGGATACCAAGTTGAGTTTCATACCTGTGTGATGATGCCTATCGCTTCCGGTTTATCGAATTTCGCGCATCCAAAATGTTCGGATGTTGAAGGCTCCAATCAGCAGACAGGAGGTCACATGCAGCAGGGCCAATAAGAGACCCAGAGCACAGAGCAGACGCATCCTGGGACTAACAGAGACATGTTTAAAATACTTGGTAATCAAATCAAACTTTATTTAAATTGCACTTTTCAAACACAAAGGTAACTCAAAGTGACGTGTTTGTTTTCCCACAATGTCCTCTTTGGGTCAAAATGCAGTTATTATATTAAGAATATTAAATATTTGCTTTAACTGATTGGTAATAGTCACGAAACAAAAATGAACTCCAACATATTGTAATAGATTTCAGTCGTCTTAGGAGGACGGGGTGTCAGCCTTCTTACTGAGTGTCCAACACTGTTCAACAAATACTTTCACTTACGCACTTTCATTGTGAAGTAACTAAGTAGATTTACTCAAAGCCTGTACTTAAAGAGCCTGTGACAGCATCCCAACAACTGTTGTGCAATGAAATATTGGGCTACTAGTAATCTCGAACCGTCAGTTTAAAAAAGAAAAAGCGATACCGTTCCGATAAATATCAATAATTTCGAACATCGCGGGGAAATTCCTTCAACTCGTTTTGAAGTTTTGGGGGAAGCCGGAAGTGACGTCAATGCGGGAACGCTTCGAGAGCCAAACACGGACACAGTGTGTTGTCATGCGTAGAAATGGTGAATTACTGAGATTAGGCACGTTAATAACGTTTTAATGAAGTTGACTACAGTATATTCATATGTGTCAGTGCTTTCACGTCAATTCGGCGACATAAACATAAATGATCGTGGTGAAGATGATGATTACATTAGGATTAAAAATCGGTAGTGAGAGCTACTGAATTTCCTCCCGTAGGATGCGATATAAAAACAAATCGATTATTTTTGTGGTTGTAAACTCAAGTGGATGAAACTACATTTATTAGTGCTTTCATGTCAATTCGGCGAACATATGATACATTAAATGATCGTGAGGATGATTATTAAAAATCGTTTGTTTGAGCCGGTTTGCATTTCCTGATGAGAAAACAAACCGATTCTTTTTGTAGTTGTAGTACACCAACAACATGGATTAAACGTGTGGTTTTTTACCACAATGTTGGGGAAATTAATGGATAAAATGCACGGATTATTATTATTATTATTATTCCCACTCCGATCGGGACACTAGGTCCACCGTCTCCCCGCAGCGAGGCTCCCCCCGTTGACAGTTTACGTGGGCTGGGTGCAGTGGCGGACTGGCCATCGGGACGAATGCCGATGGGCCGGTACCGAAGTGGGCCGGTCGGATAAGTCACTAGCACATCCCCCACTCCCCCCGTTGACAATTTACTAGCGGTACCGAAGTGGGCCAGTCGAGAGTCCCGGTCTGATTTTTAGTCCCAGTCCACCACTGGCTACATGACCGTATTATCGCCCATATTGACGCACCTCATTCCTAAACTTCTAACAGACACAACATAAACCGATCGTTCAGCCTCATATGAGCTCTCAGACACGTTCAAAATGAAACTGTCATCGCTAGTGCTGCGTACTAAAGTAACCGAACAGTCCCTGAGCTGACTGAGCCTAAATCCCTAAAGCGTTGCTGAAAGGTAGAGTGTAGAGTAGACTATACGCATTACACTGTTACACACCTACTATACAGTATAGGCTACACTGTGGTGACTGTACAGTCAGAGTGTACTGTACTGTCTGTACGTGCTGGGGAACTCCAGTTAGAAACCCGCTCCTGCCGCCAATGCGTCAGGCCGTTGTGTCCTTGGGCAAGACACTTCACCTGAACTTGCTCCTGTGGGTATTGTCCACAGTACATGACCATTGCATGTATGTTTAATGTGTATTTGTGAAGCATCTTTGAGCATCTGGAAAAGCGCTATAATAAATATAAGGAATTATTAATTATTATTACAACTCTGTGTACATTATACAGTACATACTACATACATAGTGATGTACATACATACTGTTAGAAATTAAAATCAATGTTGATATGGGGTAATTTTGAATTAAATACACTATTTAATTTAAATCAGTTTTATTCTGAAAAAACCGGAAGTTCACACTATTAACTTAATACTTTTATTCTGAAAATTATTCACTTCCGGTTAGCATTAGCATGTGGCAAAATGCTAC
Source organism: Pseudochaenichthys georgianus (assembly GCF_902827115.2). Lineage (NCBI taxonomy): Eukaryota > Metazoa > Chordata > Actinopteri > Perciformes > Channichthyidae > Pseudochaenichthys > Pseudochaenichthys georgianus. The sequence goes on from NW_027262982.1 coordinate 88,834, forward strand.
GTTTTCAAACCGTGAATCGAAGGTGAAAGGACATGTGATGTTGTGCACTGAGCACACTGGGATTAGCACTCATTTATTGACGCTGAATAACGTTTATCAGGGAATGTTTAAATAACCACAGACACCAGAATATAGGTAAGTGCTAGTTTTTTTTTGCGAGTACCGGTTCCCGACGTTCCGGACTTGAACCGAAACTTTTTACAAGTCCAGTAGGCCTACCGGTTCGGCATACCGGTACGCAGCACTAGTCATCGCTGTCTGAGCTTGCTGCCATCGTGCGTTTACATGCAGTTGCTGGGATCCTGAACGGTGCAGCTGGAGCGCTGTGCCCGCAATGACGTCACACATCATTTGGCGGGACTTGAAGAATCCCTGTCCACTGTCATTCAACCAATTTTACCAATTTTACTTTAAATGAAGTATTCTGATTTACTAATTTGTAATACATTAGTATCTTCTTTGTAGTGTATGATGCATGCAAAACAATGTAATTTAAGATGTTGACACTTAAAGTTTATTTAAAATTATATTATGGATTAGTGTTTTATATTATAACCTGTTCTCTATCTTCCCAGTAGGTGGCGACAAACAGCCAAAAAGCATCATGACGCAGCAGCCACAACCCGGAAGTAAACACCCAGCTGTTATCTTGAAGCTAGTTTTTATCAAGCCCCAGGAAGTGCGCCGGACTGGGCCCAGAATGACTTTTCCCCATTAGGCGCTTTCACACCGGAGTACTTTTCCCTTTTTGTTCCGATAGTTCCTGGGATTTTGCGTTCAGAACAAAAAGAGAACTTAGTTGATGAGAACTTCCCCCCCCCCCCCCTTCTTAGTCCCTGCTAGATAGGAGGTACTATCCTGGGGAGAAACAAGTTCCACATTTCTGATTGTCTGGGCGAATTGAAAACTACGCCCTGTAAAACAAAAAAAAGTTTTGTGAAGTCGCCATTTTATTTGCTCGCATTAGCATTTTTAGCATTAGCATTAGCCCAGCGCAGAAACGCAGAGAGACTAACTTATGGCAACACAAGAGAAAACATGGGAGCGGTGGAGATGAGGAGGTGTCGGCGTTCTGGCGATTTACTCGGAAGGCTTCAGTAGAAGCTGCTGGGAGTCCCAGCAGCTTCTACTGAAGCCTTCCCCAACTCCGGGGACTCCGGGCGGCAGTATACGCCGTGAAGTGGTTAGCGGCCTGCCAGTAAGCAAAATATATATCAAAGCACTTGGTGTGAAAGCGGCTATAGACTAACATGGGGAAAGAGACGTCTGTAAATCAGCGGATACTTTTTTTAAAGCTAAATAAACTTCCCAGTATGAACTATAGCCCTTATTAGAATCATTCGGTCCTTAAAGTAGTAAAATGCACTAAACGCCAAATCTAGATTTATTTTCTGTCTCCATTCATTCTACTGAGCCGAGAGTGGGAGCTCGGGGCGCGTGCTCTGTGATCCCTTTCATACGTTCACCTGGTCATTATAAAGGTTTTGTGTGCTGTAATTTACCCATCTTTCATCAAAGATATGAACTTGGTTTCTGACTCGCATGTGTATTTATACACGGACGCTAAGTGTCGATATGTTATGATATAAAGTGTAGCATATCCCTCCGAAAGATGGTCGTACACTTGACTGATGATTTCGGAATTATTGAAAACTCAAGAGCTACAGAAAGACACGAAACAACAAACACATTTAAGCTATATCCATATGAGCATTACTTTAGAATACCATTAAACAAGTGAAGTTCCAATAGTTAGCAAAGTTATAATACAGTAAAACGAATTAAGAAACCACATGTTTATATATAGTTAAAAATGCTTATAATCGATGTTGAAGAGTTATAAATCTAAATCTTGACTGTAGGACAGATGGACAGTTATCATGTAATAGTTATACTAAGATCCGCCTGATCCTGAACGCAGTCTTTTCCCGCTGTTGGAGCATTTACTCAGGCAATGTCCTGAAGTACAATTTACCTTTTTACATTTCTACTCCACTACATCCAAAAGCCAGTATTGTTCTATTTCCTCCACGACATTTATCCACCTGCTTTTTACATCTGAAAGTATTTGTTAGCCATTTTCATTTCTTTACTATGGTCTGAATGTTAGGCTTAACAATAATATAAATATTACACTCTTAACCATTTATTTTTGTGAGTCATACTATGGTTTAAAATATATTAATTGAAGGCGGTAAAGTGTTACTCTGAAGCGAGGAAATGTGACTTCCTGTTTCTATGCCGTCTGGACCAATGAATAGAGCTCATCTGATTCAACAACGACCTCCGCTACATTTCTTTGGAAACAAAGAGAGATGCGTCAAAACCCACAGCCCGACAGAGAGGGCTGTTACATGTAGACACGGATTAAAACGCCACCACAGCATTCACGCTTTCCTCCAGGCGAGTTCCCCATGAACTCTAAAGCGATGCAACATTACTGTCTTTCTAATGTCTCTGCAGCACTTACAACAGTCTGTCTTATTTACAGCTGATCTTCAGTACCTGCATGATTACATCTGTTCTTAACGTGTGCCTTCATTGATGATTTCACCTGTTGCATTTAGACACAATGACCTTCTACACAAAGACTTGTACACAAATCACTACACCCCTGCATATAACAGAAACACTAGATCAAGCCAAAATCAAATGCCAAGACACTGTATGTCAAGTACAGCTTTAACCTTAAGGTGTTTTCACTTTCATGTACACTTTAAACCAAATGAACAACTACTGCGAGCCTTTTCTAAGTTAAGGGTATTCTTACCTTCCTCTCAAGACCAGGCAGACGCCCTCAGAGATGACGGAGTTTACGAATGACAGGCGAAGTGTTTCAGAGAGACCAAAGCTCAAAAGCCAGACACCAAATGAGTCAGTTTGTCTGATCACAGATCATTTATACTCTCCCACCTCCCTTTCTATCTGATTCCACTTCTCGGAAGGGAGTAGTCATTGTTGGAACGCTATAACAACATTAACACACGGTCAAATAAAGAAACCATGGTCTATTGCGCCCTGTTTAAAGGTTGGCATGACTGTTGTGATCTTTATTTACTGAGTAGGAAGAACTGGGCATGGTTCTTCTTCTTCTGAGGAAAACTAATATTTGCAGTATTAGGGTGACGATCCCGTGCCATGTTTAGTTTTGTCATTGTAGACAAGGCTGTGTCCTTAGTCGAAAGTAGTATCACTTTTGGACAAGGCAGTGCGCACCGCTTGTCATGTGACGATGAACAACCAATCATAGCCTGCTCTCCTGTCTTCAGTAAACACCTGTCTCCGGTATGAGAAGCATGTTGTGTTACTGTCGGGTCAACGATAGCCAGAGTTTAGGATCCGTTTCCTCTTACTGGACATTGTGAGAGCTCTGCTCTTCAAGGTTCAAGGCTCTGTATTTGTCATACGAACATAGCCATAGTTATGATGAAAAGCTTAGGTCACAGGCTCCTCCAACAGTGCAACACAATAAAACAGATAAACAGACAAATATAGTGCAAGTAAATATTAAAAAGTAAATACAAAAAGAAAAATAGTTTTAAAAAAGTGGAATAGTGCAATACGAGTCTATATGCAAGTTATTGGAACGATATGTTAGATAATAGATACATAATGTTTAAGTAGCAGATGAATGTATGGCCTGTGGGATGAAGCTGTCCCTCAGTCTGGTGGTTTTAGTCCGGATGCTGCGGTACCGCCTGACAGACGGCAGCAGACTGAACAGTGTGTGGCTGGGGGATGGGGGTCTTTGATAATCCAGAGGGCTTTCTTCCTGAGCCGCTGGGAGTAGAGGTCCTCCATGGAGGGCAGCTCCGTCCTGGGTTAGGGTCCTGGTGAGGTTCTCTGCAGTTTCCACCACCCTCTGTAAAGCCTTACGGTTGAGGGCGGAGCAGCTGCCGTACCAGGCCGTGATGCAGCCAGTCAGGATGCTCTCTAGGGTGCACCTGTAGAAGGTCAGGATGCTCTCTAGGGTGCACCTGTAGAAGGTCAGGATCCTCTCTAGGGTGCACCTGTAGGTCAGGATGCTCTCTATGGTGCACCTGTAGAAGGTCAGGATGCTCTCTATGGAGTACCTGTAGAAGGTCAGGATCCTCTCTAGGGTGCACCTGTAGAAGATCAGGATGTTCTCTATGGTGCACCTGTAGAAGGTCATGATGCTCTCTATGGAGCACCTGTAGAAGTTGCAGAGTCCTGGAGTCCATGTTGAACCTGCTCAGCCTGCGGAGGAAGAAGAGCCGCTGTCCAGCTCTTTTGGTGATGGTGTTAGTGTGAAGAGTCCATGTCAGGTCCTCAGTGATGAGTCCATCTCAGGTCCTCAGTGAAGAGTCCATGCCAGGTCCTCAGTGATGAGTCCATGTCAGGTCCTCAGTGAAGAGGCCATCTCAGGTCCTCAGTGATGAGTCCATGTCAGGTCCTCAGTGACGAGTCCATCTCAGGTCCTCAGTGATGAGTCCATCTCAGGTCCTCAGTGATGAGTCCATGTCAGGTCCTTAGTGATGAGTCCATCTCAGGTCCTCAGTGATGAGTCCATGTCAGGTCCTCAGTGATGAGTCCATGTCAGGTCCTCAGTGAAGAGTCCATGTCAGGTCCTCAGTGAAGAGTCCATGTCAGGTCCTCAGTGACGAGTCCATCTCAGGTCCTCAGTGATGAGTCCATCTCAGGTCCTCAGTGAAGAGTCCATGTCAGGTCCTCAGTGATGAGTCAGGTCCTCAGTGATGAGTCCATGTCAGGTCCTCAGTGAAGAGTCCATGTCAGGTCCTCAGTGATGAGTCCATGTCAGGTCCTCATTGATGAGTCCATGTCAGGTCCTCAGTGAAGAGTCCATGTCAGGTCCTCAGTGAAGAGTCCATGTCAGGTCCTCGTGATGAGTCCATGTCAGGGCCTCAGTGATGAGTCCATGTCAGGTCCTCAGTGATGAGTCCATGTCAGGTCCTCAGTGAAGAGTCCATGTCAGGTCCTCCGTGAAGAGTCCATGTCAGGTCCTCAGTGATGAGTCCATGTCAGGTCCTCAGTGATGAGTCCATGTCAGGTCCTCAGTGACGAGTCCATGTCAGGTCCTCCGTGAAGAGTCCATGTCAGGTCCTCAGTGAAGAGTCCATGTCAGGTCCTTAGTGAAGAGTCCATGTCAGGTCCTCCGTGAAGAGTCCATGTCAGGTCCTCAGTGAAGAGTCCATGTCAGGTCCTCAGCGACGTGTACCCCAAGTCAAAGCATCCCTGCAGAGCCATAATGCTGTCCTTATTCCACATTCAGTCTTAACTTGAGGTTTCTCCCTCTCAAGTAGCCTTCGATAGACAGGGCGTAGGTGGACTACACTGTGGTCAGATGTCCCAAGTGGTGGAAGCGGGGATGCAGTGTAAGTACCCTTAACAGTTCCAAAGCACATATCCAGAGTCTTCTCCTTCCTGGTGTGGCAGTCAACGTACTGGTAGTAGGTACGCAGGGATTTTTTAACAGGACAGTTATTAAAATCTCCTAGAAAGAACTTTGGCGCGTCAGGACAAAGTGATTAAAGTCTCTGAGAGAGATTACAAATGATTTCGGTGGCCTCCACTGTATAATTCTATCTCACATTGAATACTGTTTGACAAACTGGTCGTTTGCTTGTGCCACAAACCTGAAACCCATAGAACAGCTGTATACGAGAGCGATCAAGGTGTTTGACAGAAAGCCAAATTCATACCACCTCTGTACCATCCTTGAAAAACACGATTTCTTGAGTTTTGACAATTTTAAGTCTTTTAAAAGAATGTGTTTTTTTTATAAATGTTTACATGGACTGCCCCCCCCCCCCCCCCCCATTAGGGGAGTTCATCCACAAAAAACACACTGGACGCTGCACTGGGTCAGAAACCGGAGGAGGCTGTGAGGTCCACCGCAGACGGACCACTTTTAGACAAAATGTCCTCTCCATCAAAGGCAGTTTGTTGTGGAATAGCCTCCCAGCTGAGATACGGGATTGTCCCACTTTGAACAGTTTCAAAGGTCAACTCAAAGAATGGATCAGAAACAAACAGACGCGTAATCACCGCTAAATGCACTTTAACACAGGGGTATCTCCTCTTGCACTTGATGTAGCTCTTGTATCTCCTCTTGCACTTGATATGTCGTAGCTGCTATATTGTACTGCCATGGTAAATGCTTGTACGGATGTAGCACTCCAGATAGGACTCCACCCAGCGGATTCCAACCGAAAACCCAGCGGATCCCAGTGGCTGGGGGTGTTGCCAAATTGCTAAGAGGGCGTTGCCAAATTTCCCCATTTGTTCAATTGCAGGATTTAACCATGAGATGGCGCTTCTTTCACAAAATACACAAAGACAACTTGGTGTCGTAGAACTTAGTCTGTTTGCAATGTTGCAGCTCTGCAGTTGTGTTTGCTGAATACTGTAGCATTTAATCACTTATTTCTTATGGTTTTCACAGGCTACTATAACGAAAAAACATCAATATTTTAGATCAAATAAAGAATATCTAATCTAATTATCTTAATTGGTATTCAATAATATATAGTCTTTATATATTAAATAATCATAATGTAAATGTTTACGCTCATATTTTTACCTTTACAAAAGTTTGCTTTAATATGCAGTATATTTTTTGTAATATTGTTGTGGTGTACACAGTACAGTAGATCGAAGTAAATCAACTCATACATTATCAGGTATTATACAGTAATGTATCGTATTATTAAGTAATATCATACATTAACCCCATTATAGCAGATGCCACATTGAATGGATGAACCCATTTATGCATCAATAATTACAATGAAGTATTTCTAAATATAAGTTGTACAAATTATATGTATATATATATATATAATGATTAATTTTACTTGCAGATGATAACACTTTTCACTTGGGCTATTGACAATTTTGAATGCCGGACATTTGCTTCTAATACGTCGTTTTAATTTATTAAATAAATTGAATACTTCTTCCACCTCTGATTTTAACCTGTCACTGTTTTTAAAACTTTAATTAAATGTTTGATATTTCCAGATACCCTTTCAGACCGGTAATGCTGCCCTGCATGTAATTCCGATTGTCCATCGGAATGTAACAAAAGTCAAAAGTCTCCCATCCCCCTTGGGAGACTTTCTCCACACATTCCGATGGGCAATACACAAATGGCGTATTTCCACTACACGGCCTCGCTCGGTATGGCTAGGCCTCGTTAGGCCTTGTTAGGCCAGGCTCACTTTATGGCGCATTTCCATTACAGTTTAGGAACTGGGGCAGTAACTATAGTAACGCAGTGTAGGCGGAGGAGTCGTGACGTCATCTTCAATGCGAAACACAAAAACAACATCAGCTGTTAGCTGTTAGCCCTCTGAGCTCACAGCTCCTCGTATCTATTCGGAAACTAGACCAAAGTTAAACAAGTACAAACCACAGACTGTCTGTGTCATGGCGAATACAGTCGCTGGTTTATTTATGTCTGTAGGCCGTTGCTGTGAGTGTGGACGGTCGGAGCATATACTGCGTTAGCTTAGCCGATCTCCATTCAGAAAACACCCATTTTAAAAGGTTGTTCGCCTGCCGTCTGTCTGCAGACTTGTCAAAGCATTAATTCATGGTTTTTACTAACCGGTATCAGTATGTTTTTACTTCGGCATCATTTTGAAACGTGTATTACAATTAAATCACGGTCAAATATGTTCATCTTGTTGTGGTAATCAGAGGGTGTCGTTTTTTTCTCATGCTGATATTCTGAACAATCTGTGCCGTTGTATTTGCTGTAAAGTGTCTCTACTGTAGGCTATTTTTATTATATATACAGCACTTTGGCTCGACCAAAAATCGTTTAGAACTGTGCTATATAAATAAAACTTGATTTGATTTGATTTAGTTGTAGCCCCCTTGCCAGTGATCCTCTCTCTAGTTTAGCATACTCAGCCCGACTCAGCCTGGTTGTTGGCCCGGAAAGAACCTCGATTTTATGGGGCCAGAAAAACAGTGAAATAGTACCCATTAGCCGGTACTACGCTAAGTGGAAACGCAACCAAAAACGGGCTCCGCGCTGGAGTGGAAATGCGCCAAAAGACAGCTAACTGGGTAAGAGTATGTTCCCTGACAGTAGTTGACTTCTGATCCGGTCACTCAGAGGGGGGTGGGGGCTGGTGAACGGTATGATCAATGTTTGTAAACACTGTGTGTAATGACTGAATGAACACAAGTAGAGGACTCAAAAGCACGACTCAGAGACAGAGGCTTAGGATGCAAAAAGGGTCTTTATAGCCAAGGTTCGGTACACGGGAGATCAGTCAATAAGGCTACCAAAACATACGAGGATTAGACAGGGACCGAGTCAGGACACGAAGCTGGGTCAGGTACACGTGGAATCAGATACTAAGAAAAACACTGCTGGAACGATAGAAGCAACTAAGACGAACTGGCACTGAAGGGAATGTGGATGCAGACTAAGTAGGCAGAGGGAGAGATGATAATGGGGAACAGGTGAGGCTAATTAGGGAAGGGAAGCAGGTGGAGTTCAATCAAGGGCAGGAAAGCTGAGACTGAAATGAGAGAAACAACAATGAAAACAGGAACAATAACAAAACATCAACATGCTGGCTAAGCCCTTACAGTACCCCCCCTCTAGGGACGGCACCTGACGTCCCAGTGGCGTTGAAAGTCTTGGATGAGGTCCTTACTAACATTACTGGTGGAGACCCATGACCTCTCCTCAGGACCGTAGCCCTCCCAGTCAACCAGGCACTGACGTCACCGACCTCTAGGTTGAACTGCCAAGAGGCGTTGCACAGTATATACAGGTCCACCATCAATAAACCGGGGGGGGTGGAGGGGGTCTGGAGGTGGGAACCAGTGGACTCACTTTAACCGGTTTGATGCGTGACACATGGAATGTAGGATAGGCCCTCAAGGATCGAGGTAGTCGAAGATGCATTGCCACAGGATTGATGACCTTGGATACCGGGAAGGGACCCACAAAACGAGGAGCCAGTTTGCGTGACTCCACTCGAAGGGGCAGGTCTCCAGTAGAGAGCCACACACTCTGTCCAGGTTGGTAGGCACGAGCAGAGATACGTCGGCGATCGGCCATCCAGGTGCGATGACATCGGCGAATGAGGGCATAGGCAGATGGAACACTGACCTCCTTCTCCAGGTCGGGGAACAACGGCGGTTGGTATCCATAGGCACACTGAAAAGGTGAGAGACCAGTAGCAGAACTAGGCAAAGTGTTGTGTGCGTACTCCACTCAAATAAGATGTGTGCTCCACGTGGCAGGGTTCTGAGACACCAGGCAGCGTAGACAGGTCTCAAGCTCCTAATTCAGCCGCTCCGTCTGGCCGTTAGACTGCAGATGATATCCAGAAGAGAGGCTGACTGTGGCACCGATGAGCGAGCAGAAAGCCTTCCAAAACTGTGAGGTAAACTGTGGACCCCGGTCTGACACAACATCCCTGGGGAAACCATGGAGAGGGAAAACATGGAACAACACTGCCTCTGCTGTCCCTCTGGCAGATGGCAACCTAGGCAGCGGTACAAAGTGGACCATCTTCGAAAATCTATCCACAGTTGTTAATATAGTGGTGTTACCTTGAGACGGCGGCAACCCTGTGACGAAGTCCAACGAGATGTCAGACCAGGGGCGATGTGGCACTGGGAGCGGGCGCAGAAGACCAGAAGGGGCTGACGGGAAGTCTTGTTCCGGGCACAGACTGAACAGGCTGCCACGTACTCCTTGACCGACCTCTCCATGGAGGGCCACCAGAACCGCTGCTTTAAGAACATGGTGCGGCGAACGCCAGGATGGCAGGAGAGGAGGGAAGTATGTGCCCAGTGGATGACCTGTGAGAGAAGAGGGTCAGGAACAAACAACCGGTTCAGTGGGCAACTGTCGGGAACCAGAACATTAGCACTCGCCTGCCTGACCCTCTCCTCAATGTCCCATGTGACTGCCCCCACTACACAAGAGGAAGGAATTATTAACGAGGGAATGCGAGGAGCTGGATTGGAATCAAACAGGCGGGATAGGGCATCAGCTTTAGCGTTCTTAGAACCGGGACGGTATGACAGAGTGAAGTTGAATCGGGTAAAGAATAGGGCCCTCCTGGCTTGTCTAGAGTTGAGGCGTTTTGCAGATCTGATGTCAACAGAATGGTCAAAGCGTGGTCAGTCAATAAGATAAACTAATGAATAAATGCGTGTGATTCTTACAGTACCTGCTGTCCACAGCTAACAGTATGAGAACGCTCCTTCGCTGAATGAACTCCTGACAGCTAAAACACATTTCAGTGCAAACCATGTTGCGTAACAGTAAGTACTAAACTATGTGACCATCGAAAGATGAAAGACAATATAATTTGTCATTTAAAAAAGGACCACTTCCTTTTGTTAAAACCTTATCCTCAAACCGACTGCATTATTTTTTTAATAAGTATTGAAATGACAGTATCTTGATGTTAAATCTGTCTTTGTGTAGAAGTGCATTCTGTGTCTGTAGCCGCAGAGCTCTCACAATGTCCAATAAGAGGAAACGGATCCTAAACTCTGGCTATCGTTGACCCGACAGTAACACAACATGCTTCAGGAGACAGGTGTTTACTGAAGACAGGAGAGCAGGCTATGATTGGTTGTTCATTGTCACATGACAAGCGGTGCGCACTGCCTTGTCCAAAAGTGATACTACTTTCGACTAAGGACACAGCCTTGTCTACAATGACAAAACTAAACATGGCATGTGATCGTCACCCCAAGCATTCTGCAAATATTATTTTTCCTCAGAAGAAGAAGAACCGAAAAACCCCTGCCCTTCCTACTTAGTAAATAAATATCACAGCTTTCATCCAACCATTAACAGAAAAAGAGATGTTGTTCTGAAAGCTGTTCCAAATCAAATGTATAATTGATACAGACTCAAACGCTAAGTTAGAGTCACACAGTAGGTCTTGTTAACGAGCTGAGAGTCTACAACAAGCTTCATGTTGTTATTGCTAACAATGTACACACATAAAGATCACGAGTCATTGTTTATCAAGAAACAGGAACTCAAGCTTGATCATGGGGAACTTTCTTATCTGGTCTCACTCTTCCCACTTAGTAAATACAGAACATACATTTTCATGCACGCTTTTTAATGGTTTTGAAGGTATTTCAAGGGGATTATTGTTATAGTTTGCATTTCTTGAATGTTGTATTATGTTTGAATATCATTTCTTTATAAAACTAACAACATGCCTACTGCCTACTGTAACTCCCTCATGTCATTTTTTAATGACAAAATAGAAAACATTCACCAGCAACTAACTCCTAACACCACCTGCAGTGTATCTCTCCCTGTTTTCACCGACCCTCTCTCTCATTCTCTTTCAAGTTTCACACTTCCCTCTGCTGTTGTAATATCTGACCTCATCAGTAAATCCAAGCCATCTACCTGTCAGTTAGACCCTCTTCCTACCCCCCTGGTAAAAGCCTGTCTACCTTCATTGTCCTCCCTTATAACTGTCATCATACACTCCTCCCTCACCTCTGGTCTTGTCCCCTCACTTTTCAAATCAGCCGCCATCACGCCCATACTGAAGAAACCTGGTGCAGACCCCAACAACTTTAATAACTACCGTCCCATATCTAACCTACCATTTCTCTCAAAAATCCTGGAAAAAACTGTTGCATCCCAGATCCATACCCACTTGTCTGACAATAGCCTGTACGAACAATTTCAATCTGGTTTTCGCCCCCATCACAGCACAGAAACAGCACTGGTGAAAATCACTAACGACCTCCTCATGGCAGCTGACTCCGGACTATTAACCATCCTCATCCTCCTTGATCTTAGTGCAGCTTTTGACACCATTTCCCACAGCATCCTCATTGACAGACTGACCTCCATCGGGATCACTGACACACCCCTCCTCTGGTTTAAATCATACCTCTCTGGCCGCACTCAGTTCATCCAACTCAAAACCTTCAAATCACAGCCACTTCCAGTCACGACCGGTGTTCCCCAGGGCTCTGTCCTGGGGCCTCTTCTTTTTATCATCTATTTACTTCCTCTAGGCTATATCTTCCGTAAACACAACATCCACATTCATTGCTATGCGGATGACACCCAGCTCTACTTGTCCTCCAAACCAACCACCATCCTCCCTCCATCTTCCCTGTCTGACTGCTTACAGGACATAAAATCCTGGTTTTCCTCAAACTTTCTCAAACTTAACGACAGTAAAACCGAGGTTCTCCTCATTGGCACAAAATCCACCCTAACCAAACCTGACAGTTTTTCAATTACTATAGACAACTCTTCAGTCTCCCCCTCCCCTCAGGTTAAGAGTCTGGGTGTCATCCTCGACGGCACACTTTCATTCAAATCTCACATCAGTAATATCACTCGGTCTGCCTATTTCCATCTACGCAACATCAACCGCCTCCGCCCGTCCCTTAACCCTAAGACCACCGCCATTCTTGTTCACACCCTGGTCACTTCCCGCATCGACTACTGCAACTCCCTTCTCTTTGGTCTCCCTCTCAAATCCATCCACAGACTTCAACTGGTTCAGAACTCTGCCGCCCGCATCATCCCCAGAACCCCCTCCATTAACCACATCACTCCTGTTCTTCAGCAGCTTCACTGGCTCCCCGTCAAATCCCGTATCGTTTTTAAGATTCTGCTCCTCGCCTTTAAGGCCATCCATACCCTCACTCCTCTGTACCTCTCCGACCTCCTGCACATCAACACACCCATCCGCACACTCAGATCTTCTGCTTCCCTCAGCCTCACTGCACCCCCCTTCCGTTTAACCACCATGGGGTCTAGAGCCTTCAGCCGCTATGCACCCCGCCTCTGGAACTCCCTCCCACCTGACATCCGCAACACTGACTCTCTCCCCATTTTCAAATCACGCCTCAAAACATATCTCTTCACACTCGCATATCCACCCTGATCGTTATCCATCACACATCCTCTGTTTTATTTATTTGATTTGTTATATACTGCATTGTCTTGTTTATGTTTCTTATGCTGGTGTTAGGTATTGTGTATCTTGTTTTTATGTGTTTGTACGGCGACCTTGAGAGCCTTGAAAGGCGCCTATATAAAATAAATGAATTATTATTATTATTATTAACATAGGGAAAGATTGCGGTTTAGATAGAAATAGAGGTAGGCAGGTGGGAAAGTAAATATTACCTGTGTTAAGACAAAGAACGTACTCTAATCTGGATAACTATGCTCATCTCTGAGGGTGTCTGCTTGGTCTACTCTAAGGTACCCTTAACCTGGAAAAGGCTCTCAGAAGTTGTGTAAGGGTTTGATATTTATATGAGAGTGAACAAACCCTAAGGTTAAAGCTGTACTTTCATTGCCTACAGAGCAAACAGGTCCACAGACGACGCCATAGCCCTCACCATCCACACTGCCCTCTCACACCGGGACCAGAGCAACACATATGTGACAATGCTGTTCATTGATTACAGTTCAGCCTTCAATACCATTGTGCCCTCCAAGCTGGTCATCAAGCTCAGAGACCTTGGGCTGAACAGCGCCCTCTGTGACTGGATCCTGAACTTCCTTACGGCAGACCCCAGGCAGTGCGGGTGGGAAACATCACATCCTCCACCCTGATCCTCAACACCGGAGCCCCTCAAGGCTGCGTGCTCAGCCCTCTCCTCTACTCCCTGTTCACTCACGACTGCGTGGCCACACACAGCTCCAACGCCATCGTGAAGTTTGCTGACGACATGACCGTCATCGGCCAGATCACAGACGGCAACGAGACGGCGTACAGAGAGGAGGTCGAAAATATGACATCTTGGTGCCAAGATATCAACCTCCATCTCAACGTCAGCTAAACAAAGGAGCTGATTGTGGATTACGGGAAGCAGCAGAGAGAGGGACACGCCCCCATCGCATCAATGGGACTACGGTGGAGAGAGTCAGCAGCTTCAGGTTCCTCGGGGTCCACATCACTGAGGACCTGACGTGGACTCTTCACTGAGGACCTGACATGGACTCATCACTGAGGACCTGACGTGGACTCATCACTGAGGACCTGACATGGACTCTTCACTGAGGACCTGACATGGACTCATCACTGAGGACCTGACGTGGACTCATCACTGAGGACCTGACATGGACTCTTCACTGAGGACCTGACGTGGACTCTTCACTGAGGACCTGACATGGACTCATCACTGAGGACCTGACATGGACTCTTCACTGAGGACCTGACATGGACTCATCACTGAGGACCTGACGTGGACTCTTCACTGAGGACCTGACATGGACTCATCACTGAGGACCTGACGTGGACTCATCACTGAGGACCTGACATGGACTCTTCACTGAGGACCTGACATGGACTCATCACTGAGGACCTGACATGGACTCTTCACTGAGGACCTGACATGGACTCATCACTGAGGACCTGACGTGGACTCATCACTGAGGACCTGACATGGACTCTTCACTGAGGACCTGACATGGACTCATCACTGAGGACCTGACATGGACTCTTCACTGAGGACCTGACATGGACTCATCACTGAGGACCTGACGTGGACTCATCACTGAGGACCTGACATGGACTCTTCACTGAGGACCTGACATGGACTCATCACTGAGGACCTGACGTGGACTCTTCACTGAGGACCTGACGTGGACTCATCACTGAGGACCTGACGTGGACTCATCACTGAGGACCTGACGTGGACTCTTCACTGAGGACCTGACGTGGACTCATCACTGAGGACCTGACGTGGACTCATCACTGAGGACCTGACATGGACTCTTCACTGAGGACCTGACATGGACTCATCACTGAGGACCTGACATGGACTCTTCACTGAGGACCTGACATGGACTCTTCACTGAGGACCTGACATGGACTCTTCACTGAGGACCTGACATGGACTCATCACTGAGGACCTGACATGGACTCTTCACTGAGGACCTGACGTGGACTCATCACTGAGGACCTGACATGGACTCATCACTGAGGACCTGAGATGGACTCTTCACTGAGGACCTGACATGGACTCTTCACTGAGGACCTGACATGGACTCATCACTGAGGACCTGACATGGACTCATCACTGAGGACCTGACATGGACTCTTCACTGAGGACCTGACATGGACTCATCACTGAGGACCTGACATGCACTCATCACACTAACACCACCACCAAAACAGCTCGACAGCGGCTCTTCTTCCTCCGCAGGCTGAGCAGGTTCAACATGGACTCCAGGATACTCTGCAACTTCTACAGGTGCTTCATAGAGAGGATCCTGACCTTCGCAGGTGCTCCATAGAGAGGATGCTGACCTTCTACAGGTGCTCCATAGAGAGGATCCTGACCTTCGCAGGTGTTCCATAGAGAGGATCCTGACCTTCTACAGGTGCACCCTAGAGAGGATCCTGAACTCAGCAGGTCAAAATAGGCATGGCACTTTCTGAGACGATAACTACCTGGATCGGCTCACCCCAGGGATGTGTCTTATCCTCTCTTTTATTTATTTTATACACCAACTCCTGCATCAGCACTTTTCCCAACAGGCACTTTATGAAGTGTGCAGACGAGACGGCCAGCCTCCTATTGGATGAGGAAGAGGAGCATGGGCCTGTCCTTGACTTCTTTACTAACTGGTGTGAGAAGTCAAACCTGCTTCTCAACACCTCAAAAACAAAGGAGATGGAAATAGATTTTAGAAAAGCCCAATCGCCCACCCGACTCTTTTAAATAGCGAGCCCATTCAGTGCGTCACTGAGTACAAGTATCTTGGTGTCGTGCTTGACCACAAGCTCAGATGGGATGTTTGGTCTGAGAAAGTAAATGCCGAGTCTCAACAAAGAATGTTCTTTTTAGGTAAATTGTCTTTTGATGTCGGCAACAGAAAGGTTAAGATGTTGTATCATGCTTTTATTGAAAGTGTGCTCTCCTTCGGGCGGCATCTTATGCTGGTTCGGCAACGCCCCTGAGGCACAGGAAAAGTCAGTCAGGAGGGCCGTAACTTTGTCCAGTAAATTGACAGGAATCTCATTTGCTAATATAGAAAGCTTATACGAGGACAGTTTTAAAATTGGCACACAATATTGTGAGTGAGCTGAGGCACCCTCTTAACTCTTTTGAACTGCTGCCACCCGGGCGGAGATATCGTGCTCCTCTGTTTAAAGAGAACAGATCTAGGCTGTCTGTCGTCCCACAAGCCATCACACTCCTGAATCAGTGATGGCGAGGACGCTCTCCTCTCTTCTATGCACATTTTACTTACTTTCTTATATTTATAAACACATTTCTTTTAAATATTTGTTTTGCTAATTTTTACTTGAACTTAACATATTTTTTTCAATTTTATATTTTTATTACACATTTTTCTACATTCCTATAATTATGGAAATATTTGTTTCTATTTTATTTTATAGTTTTATCGCAAATATTTACTTATAAATACTTTTTAAATCAATTTACTTTATATTTGTATCACATATTTCAAATTTGACTCCTCGTTAAACCATTTTATTAAATTATATTACATTAATTGAACATTTTACCTTCTTGACTAATATGTCTTTATTTAATATTTTTTATTGGCCTTTTTTCTACCTTCCTATAATCATATTCTTTCTTTAAAAACATTTTTCTATTTCAAATGTTACTCTTACTTCTTGTGTTAATAAAGACATTTATATTCTATTTTATTATTGGACATTTTCACTTGACAGTTATTATATTGTGTATTTTAATTATACTTACTTTACTTGTAATTCTAATAATGACCTTTTACCTGTGAGCTGTAGTAACCTCCTGCGGACACTAGAGGGCGGCAGAGCGTCATGAAGACTCCACTGCAACAAACGAGACTTTAATAAAACAATAAAATAAAAATAATTCAATTAATTGTTATTGCAGATGTTACTCTAACTTCTTGTGGTAATAAAGACATTTTTATTCTATTTTATGTTATTATTGGACATTTTTACTTGACATTTTTATATTGTATTTTATTTATATTTGCATTATTTGCAATTCTAATAATGACCGTTGACCTATGAGCTGTAGTAACCTCCTGCGGACACTAGAAAGCGGCAGAGCGTACGAGACTTTAATAAAAAAATAACAATAATTCAATTAATTGTTATTGCAGATGTTACTCTAACTTCTTGTGGTAATAAAGATATTTTTATTCTATTTTATGTTATTATTGGACATTTTTCTTGACATTATTATATTGTATTTTATTTATACTTGCATTATTTGCAATTCTAATAATGACCTTTTACCTGTGAGCTGTAGTAAAAAAATTGTGGACACTAGAGGGCGGCAGAGCGTCATGAAGACTCCACTGCAATAAACGAGAATTTAATAAAACAATAAAATAAAAATAATTCAATTAATTGTTATTGCAGATGTTACTCTAACTTCTTGTGGTAATAAAGACATTTTTATTCTATTTTATTTTATTATTGGACATTTTTACTTGACATTATTATATTGTATTTTATTTATACTTGCATTATTTGCAATTCTAATAATGACCGTTGACCTGTGAGCTGTAGTAACCAACTGTGGACACTAGAGGGCGGCAGAGCGTCATGAAGACTCCACTGCAATAAACGAGACTTTAATAAAACAATAAAATACAAATAATTCAATTAATTGTTATTGCAGAAGAACCAGCACCTTACCGTGGTAGAGAGGTTTGTGTGCCCTGATGAACCTGGGGGCTGTGTTGTCTGGAACCTTGTGTTCCTGGTAGGGTCTCCCATGGCAAATTGGTCTCAGGCAAGGGGCCAGACTAAGATTGGTTCAAAAGACCTCATGAAAGGAAAAACAAGAAGTGAGGATACCCGGCCCGGAGGAAGCCCGGGGTCCCCTTCTGGAGCCAGGCCCAGAAGGAGGACTCGTCGGCGAGCGTCTGGTGGCCGGGCTTGCCGCGGAGCCCGGCCGGGCCCAGCCCGAAAAGGCAACGTGGGCAACACCTCCGCTTCTCCGTCCCGCGGGCCCACCACCTACGGGAAACATCGATGGGGTCGGGTGCGCTGCCAGACGGGTGGCAGTGAAAGCGGAGGGTCTCGACGGACCAGACCCGGGCGGCAGAAGCTGGCTTTGGGGACGTGGAACGTCACCTCTCTGGGGGGGAAGGAGCCGGAGCTTGTGCGGGAGGTGGAGCGGTACCAGTTGGATCTGGTTGGGCTCACCTCTACGCATAGCGTCGGCTCTGGAACCTTACTTCTGGATAGGGGTTGGACTCTATTCTTCTCCGGAGTTGCTCAAGGTGTGAGGCGCCGGGCGGGTGTGGGGATACTCACAAGTCCCCGGTTAGGTGCTTCGTTGTTGGAGTTTACCCCAGTGGACGAGAGGGTCGCCTCCCTACGCCTGCGGGTTATGGGGGGGAAAACTCTGACTGTTGTGTGTGCTTATGCACCCAACAGCAGTTCAGAGTATACGGCCTTCTTGGAGACCCTGGAAAGAGTCCTGTATGGGGCTCCTGAAGGGGACTCCTTAGTCTTGCTGGGAGACTTCAACGCACATGTGGGCAATGATGGAGACACTTGGAGGGGCGTGATTGGGAGGAACGGCCCCCCTGATCTGAACCGGAGTGGTGTTTTGTTACTGGACTTCTGTGCTAGTCATGGATTGGCCATAACAAACACCATGTTCGAACATAAGGATGCTCATAAGTGTACGTGGTACCAGAGCACCCTAGGCAGAAGGTCCATGATCGATTTCGTTATTGTATCATCGGACCTGAGGCCGTATGTTTTGGACACTCGGGTAAAGAGAGGGGCGGAGTTGTCAACTGATCACCATCTGGTGGTGAGTTGGGTCGAGTGGCGGGGGAAGCCTCTGGATAGACCTGGTAAGCCCAAACGTGTAGTTCGGGTGAACTGGGAACGTCTGGAGGAGGCCCAAGTTCAGGAGGCCTTCAACTCACACCTCCGGCGGAGCTTTTCGGGCATTCCTGTGGAGGTTGGGGACATTGAACCAGAGTGGTCGGTGTTCAAAGCCTCTATTGCCGAAGCCGCGGTGGGGAGCTGTGGTCTCAAGGTCTTAGGTGCCTCAAGGGGCGGTAACCCTTGAACCTCCTGGTGGACACCGGTGGTCAGGGAAGCCGTCCGACTGAAGAAGGAGGCCTTCAGGGATTTGTTATCCCGGGGGACTCCCGAAGCAGTTGCAAGGTACCGACAGGCCCGAAGGGCAGCAGCCTCATCCGTGGCCGAGGCAAAGCAGCGGGTGTGGGAGAAGTTCGGAGAAGACATGGAGAAGGACTTTCGGGCGGCACCAAAGTTGTTCTGGAAAACTGTCCGACACCTCAGGAGGGGGAAGCAGGGAACAATCCAAGCTGTGTACAGTAAGGATGGGACGTTGTTGACCTCAACTGATGGAGTGTTGGGACGTTGGAAGGAACACTTTGAGGAACTCCTGAACCCGACAACTCCGCCCTCTATGTTAGAGGCAGAGCTGGAGTATGACGGGGGATCAACGCCAATCTCCCGGGGGGAGGTCACTGAGGTCGTCAAACAACTCCACAGTGGCAAAGCCCCGGGGGTGGATGAGATCCGCCCGGAAATGCTGAAGGCTCTGGGTGTTGAGGGACTGTCATGGTTGACACGTCTCATCAACGTTGCGTGGAAGTCGGAAACAGTACCGAAGGAGTGGCAGACCGGGGTGGTGGTCCCCCTTTTCAAAAAGGGGGATCAGAGGGTGTGTGCCAATTACAGAGGCATCACACTACTCAGCCTCCCCGGGAAAGTTTACTCCAAGATACTCGAAAGGAGGGTCAGGCCGATTGTCGAACCTCAGATTGAGGAGGAACAATGCGGATTCCGTCCTGGTCGTGGAACGACGGATCAGCTCTTTACTCTCGCAAGGATCCTGGAGGGGGCCTGGGAGTACGCTTATCCGGTCTACATGTGTTTTGTAGACTTGGAGAAGGCATATGACCGGGTTCCCAGGGAGTTACTTTGGGAGGTGCTGCTGGAGTATGGGGTGAGGGGGTCTCTACTCAGGGCCATCCAATCTCTGTACTCCCAAAGCGAGAGCTGTGTCCGGGTCCTCGGCAGTAAGTCGGACCCATTTCCGGTGAGGGTTGGCCTCCGCCAGGGCTGCGCTTTGTCACCAATCCTGTTTGTAATATACATGGATCGGATTTCGAGGCGTAGTCGTGGGGGGGGGGGTCTGCAGTTCGGTGGACTAAGGATTGCACCACTGCTTTTTGCAGATGATGTGGTTCTAATGGCTTCATCGGTCTGCGACCTTCAGCACTCACTGGATCGGTTCGCAACCGAGTGTGAAGCGGCTGGGATGAGGATCAGCACCTCCAAATCTGAGGCCATGGTTCTCAGCAGGAAACCGATGGACTGTCCACTCCAAGTAGGGAATGAGTCCTTACCCCAAGTGAAGGAGTTCAAGTATCTCGGGGTCTTGTTCTCGAGTGAGGGATCAATGGAGCGTGAGATGGGCCGGAGAATCGGAGCAGCGGGAGCAGTATTGCAGTCGCTTTACCGCACCGTTGTGACGAAAAGGGAGCTGAGCCGGAAGGCAAAGCTCTCTGTCTACCGGGCCATTTTCGTTCCTACCCTCACCTACGGTCATGAAGGATGGGTCATGACCGAAAGAACGAGATCGCGGATACAAGCGGCCGAGATGGGTTTCCTCCGCCGGGTGGCTGGTGTCTCCCTTAGAGATAAGGTGAGAAGTTCGGTCATCAGGGAGGGACTCGGAGTTGAGCCGCTCCTCCTTCGCGTCGAAAGAAGCCAGTTGAGGTGGTTCGGGCACCTAGTTAGGATGCCACCTGGGCGCCTCCCTAGGGAGGTGTTCCAGGCACGTCCAGCTGGGAAGAGACCAAGGGGTAGACCTAGGACCAGGTGGAGGGATTATATCTCTTCGCTGGCCTGGGAGCGCCTTGGGATCCCCCAGTCAGAGCTGGTTGATGTCGCCAGGGAAAAGGAAGTTTGGGGCTCTCTGCTGGAACTGCTACCCCCGCGACCCGACCACGGATAAGCGGGAGAAGATGGATGGATGGATGGATGGTTATTGCAGATGTTACTCTAACTTCTTGCGGTAATAAAGACATTTTAATTCTATTTTATGTTATTATTGGACATTTTTACTTGACATTATTATATTGTATTTTATTTATACTTGCATTATTTGCAATTCTAATAATGACCTTTTACCTGTGAGCTGTAGTAACCTCCTGCGGACACTAGAGGGCGGCAGAGCGTCATAAAGAATCCACTGCAACAAACGAGACTTTAATAAAACAATAAAATAAAAATAATTCAATTAATTGTTATTGCAGATGTTACTCTAACTTCTTGTGGTAATAAAGATATTTTTATTCTATTTTATGTTATTATTGGACATTTTTCTTGACATTATTATATTGTATTTTAATTAGAGCCGGGACTCGATTCAAAAAATTAATCTAATTAATTAGAGGCTTTGTAATTAATTAATCGAAATTAATCGCATTTTTAATCAAATATACATATTTGACCTGAGAACAGTGAGAAGCAATTTTCACATGGATTTGACTCCAAGTGGTCTTCAGTCGAGTGCAATCCAGTGAGCCAGGGAGTTGGTTATTTTCTCAAACGTGGACTTACTTATCCTGGCCCTGAAACCAGTCATCTGGTTGAGTGTGGGTTGGGTCAGGGTGTGGTTCCTTGCACTCGGAGTCGGGCTAACTGCTACATGCTAGCTGCTACATGCTTTGCATTTAGGTGATACTTTAGGCTTGATGTGCTGCGGTGATATGCAAATTCTTTATTGCATAACTTGTCGACGCTTCCATCCGTCCGTTTTTTAAAACAAAAGTTCCCATCCACGGGGCCGACCAAAGCGGTCTCATCAGCTTGTTCGTTCATGTTTGACTATTGTTCACCGTGGTTTGTTGTTGTTTGAAGTCCCATGCTGAAGTCATGAACGTTAGTTGGTGCTCCAGTATAATCGGTACGCCTGAAACTCATCCAGTGAGAAACGTTCCGCTGTGCAAAAATAAGTGCGATTAAAGTGCGATTAAAATGCGTTAATTTTTGTGTAATTAATTAATCTTAATTAACGCGTTAAAGTCCCGGCCCTAATTTTAATTATACTTACTTTATTTGTAATTCTAATAGAGTGGCGAAGCCCCTCCCTTTCCGGGAGCCTCCATGGGACCCCGGAAGCGTAAAATTATACATTGAAGTCAATGGAGAGAGAAAGGTTATCTTTTGATCCCGTTTGAATTGTGCCACGAATGACACATATGATGTTTGTCAATTTAAAAGAATATTTTGCAAGTAAATTTTTTTTAAATGTGTCGTAAAACTGTGAAGTTACACATTTTTGTGTGTGAAACCGCTGAGTGAACTACAGGTCTCTGGTCTCGCACAATACGCGTCACCATCACAAAGACGGCCGTCACGTTAGCAAATTTCACCTGTTTCTTTCAGAATGAGAATAAAAGTATAAAACGAGGTGACTACAAGTCTGGACACGTTGAGAGCTGTACATACACGAAAGGGGAGTTAGTCGGTTCTGTAAGAGCAGCGGGACCGGCTTTACAAGGTTTCGGTGAGTAATATGAGTGCAATGTGTAACGTTAATGTCAGCTAGCTAACATTAGCTAACAAGGTACACTAACGTGTTTGGTTTTAGCAACTAGTTTTCTCCTGAAGAACGTCGTGGTCTCTGTGTGTATGCTGTGGATTACATTAGTGTTCACAAGAACAAGGTAAACTCCCGTGTTTTGTTTTAGTTGCTCTTCAGATTGAAGCGGCCAGTTTTATATCGACTATACTGTATGTGTGATCTCGTTGTGTCATTTGAGTTTATTTGCTGTGTGTAGATTCAAGGGTTTTGGTTATCTTGTACATTTGTTTGGTTATCCAGGCACAGCTGTGTGTGACTCCCTCTGGTGCACCGGAATGTGTTTTCCTAATGTAGAGAGCATTGATTAATTAATAAACTACACACTGAGTCTAGATCCTGACCAAATCCTTTTTTATTGTTGATCAAATGTTTTTCAAAAATATATTCATACACATTTAGAAAAATACAATGTACAATCACAACCAATACAACACACATTACAAAAAATACAGAAAAAACAAACAATAACAACAATCAGACAAAACTATGGAAAAATAACCCCTCCCACCCCCAGATCCGGACCATCCTTGTATTATTGCTCATTCAATCTATTATAGCATGCTAACAAATGGTACTCACTTTATTTGTACAGATCAGCATGGGAGACGATGGCGCGATGCAGAGCGCTGTCTGTGATTGTGCACGGGGGATGTACAAATGCAGCCACGCTGCAGCATTGGCAATATGTGCCATGTGGCAGATCAGCTTCACAGATGTTGAGTGCCAGTGGAGGAAGCCTGGCACTTCAAAAGTAGTCCAGCCGGTGTCTCAACTTTACCAACAGTGAGAGGAGACATACAACCCACTGGCCAGAGACATCGCCACTGAGGATGTAGACTGGTTCAGGTCTGCACTGAGGGGCGCACAGTGTGGCATGGCATGGCTTCACCTGAGCCAGAGCCGCGGCCTCAACATCAGGCCATTGTCACCGTGCCGGAGCTGGTGAAGGGGCATGGGGGTCGGGGGCTTGAGGCAATTCTTGCCTCAATGCGACTGAGCAGAGACCAGCAAGCTGCCATCCAGACAGCCACCGGAGGACAGCGGACAAAGTGACAGTTACACAGGCGGGGCAGGTTGACAGCCAGCAAGTTTGGTGCTGTGCTGCGGTCGGGACTTTCATCCACTCCATGCACGTCCCTCATGAAGAGGGTGCTCGGGGGGTACAACTTGGACGGAGTCATGGCTGTCAACTGGGGGGTTGTAAATGAGGCCGAAGCGGTGAAGGCTTTTGTGCAGGCCTATCGGGAGAGTGTTCGAGTCTGGTCTCTTTGTGAGTGAGTCTGTGTTTTGGGAGCATCCCCCGATGGACTTGTGCAGCCATCTGCCCTGCTGGAGGTGAAGTGTCCACCATCATTATATAGGATATATATATATATTTGTATACATATCTGTAAATTGTATAATTTTATTTGATTTAAAAGTATTTTTGATCTCTGTCTATAAACACAAACTGAGTAAGATTGACAATAAAGTTGACTTTGAAAAATATATATATTCTTTATGAAAATAGTTGCCTGTTGGAGAAATGAATCCAAATGAAACGTTGGACTGAACTACAACTACGCCTTTAAATCTCTACGGACTGTTTTTCAGTGGGATGGCAAGTTCCTATCTTTAAACATTTATTAGTTTGTTCTCAGAACAGATTTGATTTTCTGAAGTTAATTTAACTTAACCATGTAAGGTCATTATTAAAAAGGTACAATCAATTTGTTTAGGGTTGAATAAAATAATGATAAACATTTCATTTGGATGATTTACTGACAGAATAAGAAACTCAATGATGCTCTACTCACCTGTTCCTTTTTATAAAGTGAAACAGTTGAAACGATAGATTTTAGTAAACTTAAAAACAACCTTCTCCAAAAGCTATCGAGGAATATACCGAATACTTGTTTTAGAACTTTATTACATATTTTTATATAAATAGTTTGAGTGATCCATAATTGACAGAAGCTGGTGTTTACACTGACCTGTTACTCTTTGTAACTTCTTTAAACCACTACCTCACTCATTTCTTTCATTCATCACGGTTCAGTAAACTAAGTGATACATGAACCAGTTTAATCATTATAATAACGTAGGATTGCAACTCTTTGAAACTGTAGGTGGCTCTTAAAAGAGCCGTTGTGTTTGGGTGTGCTGGTCTCAGGTCAGTCTAAGCCCTCTCTCGCGGATGCAGCTGGATGTCCTTGGGCATGATAGTGACCCTCTTTGCTTGGTTCATCTTACTGGGGGGCAGCTACATGGATGTCGGTGCAGTCCACAGTCATTGTGCAGTTGAAGGCAGAATGAATTTATTATTGACTCCGAATGAAGCACAACTTCATGTCATACAATACATTGACTTTATTTGTAATTGTGTAAAAACATATGAGCATAATGATTAGCAAGCAGGACCTGCAGGAACAGAGCACGGTGATGGATGGAGCTGGGAAGAGAGAAGAATAAAGAAAACAGATCAACTTCATTTTCGGATATTAAAAATTCAATTTCAAAACAAGTTGCCGCTCCTACAGTTTTCTAGTGTGTAAAGATGATTTCACTTGACCTATGCACAATATCACACTCAATACATGTGTGTCTCTGGGGGGTGCATTGTGCCTTTGATGTATATAAATAATATACCATAACCAAATACTATTACGTACAGTGGAAGTCAGGTTGCCAGAGCAGGTCAGTGTGCATGTTCCTCAGGGTCTCAGCAGTTACAGGTGAGGGAAAGGAAATAAAAGAGAAAAAGGTCAGTAACAACACTTTGAAGTAACAACACTTTGAATAATTACCTCTTTTAATAATGTTCTCTCAGTAATCACTCAACTACTGTCTTTCCAACAAACAGATTGACTCACTATCATCACAATGAAACACGTCCAGAAGAATGGACCACAGATGGAAATTAGCTATTAGCTATAATCTGGCATATTGCATCTCTTCTCTTTGCTGAGATTAATGTTTTTGTATGCATGGTCCTTCTATAAATAAATACATGTCATGCAAAGCTGCCTGCCTGCCTTCGACTCTCCCTGAACTGCCTGATCTTTTAATGTTCAATGTTAACCATTTGAGCAGATAGCATTACGTAGAAAAGATCGCAGATGCTAATCTGCCGTTAGCCTACCTCCCGCCCCCTTAGCACCTGGCGGAGGGGGCGATAGGCTCCTCTTCAAATGTTTCACAAAATACTTGTTACATGTTAAGGCTAATACAAATGACAAGGCTAAGTAATGTGATGCTAACTAACGTGCTCGCTACTAGCTATGTAGCTAGCTTGACTGTGCATGCACAACATGTGTATTACCTGATATGTTTGGTCCAACGACTCCTGGTCCTTTAATCAGACGGGAAGCGATAGAACGAGCTATGATCTATAAGTATGATCACTTATGTGATTACAACCTGGTACAAAGCACACAGGCATCTTGTAAAAGTGAATTTATTTTTAGCAATCTCTTATTTATTGGAGGGAATAATCAGTTATGAGATCTTCTTCTTCTTCTTCTTCTTCTT